>NC_056735.1:521874896-521942396 GCF_019279795.1 Protopterus annectens
TCCAAGGTTGCAAACCACAAAAAAAAAAAAAAATACATGGACCAAACCCCAATACACCCCCAAATACATACATATACACACTAACTCTATTATTATACAATCTTAGAGAAGAGAGAGAACATAATAAAATGCAACATTCACCTTCTGGGACTTCTCTGAGTTCAACTGCCATTGCAAGATGCTGGCAACTTTCCAGTGATGACATTCTAAGCACCAATCAACTGACTGCTAAAAAATAGTAGGTTACCCCCTTGAAATGTCATACTTGGACATTTAATTCAATATAAACAGGAAGAGTTCTAAAAACTGATTTAAACCACTTTTAAATGTGTGGCTACTACAGGAAGCAAACAATAAAAGTAAATTGGTAACTATTCCAGCCATTGACAAACTCAAAAGGCAAGCCTAAGTAAATGACATATATGGGATTTTCAAAGAAAATTAGCTAATGAAATACTGCTGAAAACTGAGCACACACACCAAGTTTCAGTAGCAACAATAGTCTGTTTTAGACATGGGAAAGGAGTGTGCATTACTATACTGTTTACTGCCCTTAGAAAGCAAGATCTTTAAATGAGTTTAACATAGCGAGACGCTGGCCAATCAGGGTCATGGTATAATAAAAAACATTTATTTCATAACAGAATACTTTTGTCTAAGAAAAATATGATTTTTAGTCAACATGCTATTAAAAACATAAATCTTGTGCCTTTAAAATGTGATTTCCAACTCAGCATGCAGATAATGCAAATATACTGATGGAATATGATAAAGTAACTACTAGAATAACATAATCTGAATTTTGCTTCTTTGCCACTGCTAAGTTCGCTAACTGTATGGCACTGGCGGAAAGGAATGAAGTGAAGAGGCTACTGCATTCTTGAGATGTGGTCACATTTATTAAGGAACCTAAAGTTTGTAGACATAAAACAAGCAACAAGAGGAAGATGGAAGTAACACATATTCATGGGAACATTTTGGGTGATAGCTGTGTGTGCTTTTATACTAGTGAAAGGAAAATTAGGCTAAATGTGATGACACTTTGAAAACTAAATAAGTGTTAATTTGTAATCTGAAAATAATGACCAATATATTTAGGACAGGTCAGCTTGTGGTTTTATAATAAGTGGCATTTTTGCTATAATTAACTGTATGCTGTAGATAACTGCTTGTAAATAGTTGTCTACATTCTTTTCTTAGGTAATAGCAATGAAAAAATAGTACAATAATAAAACTGCAGAAGTTGAAAACAACACAGCCTGTTTAATTTTCTTATAGAAGCCACAAAACAACCCCATTTCCAATCCAACAACAGTTATGATGCACCTAATTCTGTAAACACAGTCAGGTTAAAAGAGAAATACAAAGAAGTGAAACTGATGCTTATTTGTCTGGCTACAAACTTTGTTTGTTTGTTTGTTTGTTTGTTTACTTTCTTGTCTGCTTGTGATTGCTTTTCTATTAATTTGCTTGCTTTTTTGGATTGTGAGCTAAAGCTCATTCTCAGAGAAGACCCATGGAAACAACTTTCACAACTTAACAAAAATAACACTAATAATAAGCAGTACAATACATAATGTAGTTTATAGTATTAAAAAATGCAATGCATAATAGATGTTATAACAGAAGTGGTGCATAAAACATGTTACTGTATCATATGCATAAAGTATATGGTAAAGTAATTAGCTAAAATATGGGTGGAATTCATAAACATTCACCTATTCATGCTAGGCAAATTTGCACGATGAGTGGGGGAAGAGCAAGGTCTGTGCAATTCTGTAATCAGAGTTTGGAGACGCTGACAGCCAAAATAACACAATCAGCCATGGTATATGCTAATGACAATGTAGTGAAGTGACATGTATGATGAGTCAAAAAATAGCAGAGCAATTCAGAAATATATAAACATCACACAGTGCCATTGCTCCTGTTTTAGATTTATACATGATCAGATGCCCATGTTCAGACAGTGGGAAATACTTAACAATGTTAGGAATTGCCAACCTTACTGTAAATCTGTATCTGTGAGAATGTCTACAACAGAAACTTTAGAAGATATCCTTTACAATATAACTGTATAACAGGTAAGCAGATACAAAGTAAAAATAATGTATACAAAAACATCAGGCTGCACTTACCCATACATAGGCTGACCACCCTGTGCATCAAATACAGGAAACCCAAGCAAGAATGCATGTGGGGGGGGGGTACAAAGTCCATAACTATACAACACATAAGCAGTTACATACATTGAAAATGATGCAAACAAAACACCAGACTATGCTCAACCATGCATAGCCTGGCTTCCCTATGCATCAGCCATAGGCAACCTAAGTACTAATGTACAAAGGGCAGGGCATAGTTATCATCAGTTGCACAAATAGGGAAGGAGTACAAGAGTGTATTTCACAGGGAAGTGCATGAGTGGGTGTGCACTGAAGTGTATGTAAACAAAATGTACATTTTGGGAGAAGGGTTAGATCTGCTATGAGAGGCTAAATGTTGAGACTGTCCCGGGTCTCTGTGTTTGTTGGTTTATGGTGGTATGGGTCAGACTTCAGGGATACATCCTCAGCATGTGGTACAAAACTGCAATGTGGTCTTCTGAACAGGTCTAAGGCATGCTGGTCAGAGGGTTTAGCTTCCCATACATGCCTCTGCTAAATAGAGCTGACTGTGGCAGGTGTTGCATTGGCTATACCACAGCCTAGGTAAATGTCCATGCCCCAAATGAGCATGGATGCTATTTGCTGCAGGAAGTGGCAACATGATAATGACCTTGATCAAGGGGACAGCGTCTCCCAGGAGTAGACACATCTACAACTGATGTTGCATTGGACATGCTAGTGCTGCTGGTGCAGGATCTTGCTCATTCATGGAGAGTTCTACTAACATGCAAGGATATTGCAGATGACCTACAGCCCTTTCCCCTGACAGACTACCCAGAGTGTATACTGCAGGTTCCAAAATGTGAATAATTTTCTCCAAAGAATCACACATATTTCTCATGAACTCTATTATGTCATCATGCACAGCCTGGATCACCTTCACAACCTCTGCCAAGGAACTGGTGGGACTCACTTGTGTCTCCACAATGGCCCTGCACATAAGTTAGTTGGCAGTTACTGACACACCAACCTCAGGAGGATTTGGTAAACATACCTCCAATGAGTGCTGGTACACCCCTTCACTCGGTATGGACCTTCCTGTCAACAACTGCTAAGTGCAAGTTAAGAAATATATCTATTGAGTTCCAATACACTTCTATGATCTACACTATCACTATCACTGCTTTCAATGTACCCAGTCAGAACTTTGGCCAATACATGTAGATACACTGGAAAACCAAGCCACAGTTCTAGCATTACAGTAAATAGCACACAAAACTAATCTGTGTGTGCATATAAGTAGGTCTAAAAAGAATAACATACCTTATTGAAGCAGATAGTACTATTATGTAGCAACAGGTGTTTGTAGTAGGAAACCTCTGTTCTCGAACAGAGTATTCCTCTTCTGTGGCTTAATAATGATCTGTGGTTCCAGTCGTGCTTTTATCACATAGATTATCCCCTTTGGGTGTGATGAGTATGCTAATTAGAAGTTATCTCATTATTGTTTCTGAATCATTCAATTTGTGCAATGAGTAAACCTGACAGACATTGTGTTAAGTTCTATGCAATGCCATCTATACACCTGAGCACCTGCAGTAAGTTTTGCACACATGTGCCAAGTCTTGATTACAGAGGTCAGGAAGTTGTCATGTTAATACCTCTCAATGTACCTCATTATGACTAATGTTCTTGAATTTAAGTTTTAAAGAGCCATGATCTGTGCATTCCCACATTGAAAAGGTCTGTCACACATTTAACTGTTAGCAATATTTAACGTATATCCATGTTAAATTACACTGAGTAATATTACTTCATCAAAACATTTTATAACAATAAAATATATATGTTTGCTTTGATGTGAGCTTCCTAATTAAGATGTTGGTAAGCTGGTTGTAAGTGCCCCACATGTTGCCAGTTGGTTCAAATTATGAGAGGGAGGTTCCACAGTGTATAGAAGGAAGGCTGAGAGGTGGTCATGCCATTAGTAACCATCTCTAGATGGACTCAGTATTGAGAACATATGCTAAGCATCAAACAAAGAGACTGGGGACTGCTATGTTTCACACCTTAAAATTCCACTGGAAACAAAATAATATAGCAAATATATTTTATTAATTTACAATCCACTGTGCAAATGAGGTACCCATCAGTGTTCATCATTGTGTGATGGCTGAAAGTTGAAATATGGGAGAGTCATTTCAGTGCCATTTCTATGCAATTTTTCTTGACATTTTTGAGGGTGAGACAAGTATGGCTGGAGAAGGAGAAAACAGTGTTCCATTTACACCACAGAGGTGATGTAAGGAGAAATTTAAGATTTTTCTAGACATCATCCAGAAGCAGTACAAGCAGAGGCTACTACAGGACTGAAAAACAATGTCACAGAGTGAGGCTGATGCCTGGAATAGCTTGTCAAAAGCTGTCACCCTGTTACCCTATACTTCTGGCATACAACACATGGGGAAATAGCACCATCACTGCTATAGTGACTTACTGTAAGTCACCAAAATCCTGACTTTCTTGGTTAATGTGAGGCTGAAGTTATCACATGATCTGAACATTGCAGTAACAAAATCTACATATCCATCTTCTGGCTTTTCCCAGTTAGCGGTCACCACAGCAGATCACCTGTCCGCTCATGATTGGCAGTGGAGTTTTATGGTGTTGAGTTGCCAGCCCGGTGCCCAACCTTCCATGGAAGGCACACACATGCACACACTCATGCCTAGGGCCAATTTAGAGTATCCAATCTACCTACCGCATGTCTTTGGGATGTGGGAGGAAACCAGAGCACCTGGAGGAAACCCACGTGACCACAGGGGGGACATGCAGACTAAACACAGAAGGCACCCCAGCTGAGGATTGAACCAAAGAACCTCGTGCTGTGAGGTGGCAATGCTAACCGCTGCACCACCGTGGCCACCCAAAATCTACATATCCATACCTGTTGCCAATACAAGGCATCATATACCTTTCATTCAGCTCTTCCTTTATCTTCAGCCCCTCCAGAGACTAAAAGATGTAAGGGGATGAATAGAGACAGATGAGCTCCTAAGAGAAGGCCAGGGCAAGTATAGATTTTTTTGCAAAATATGTGTCTATTTTTATAGTGACAGGTAGCAATTAAAATAATGCTATAACATTTACACAGCAAGATTACTAAGATTGTGCGATGCTAGAAGTTTAATTCTGTATGCCAACCCCTGTATAACTGCCAAAGTGGCTCTTTATGTTATGTTTATGTGCACTAAGATTACTAGGATGGCTATTGGTTCAACCCATCCAAAATAAACAGTTCCTTTTGTCATAGCGTAATTGTAAGTCACAAAATAGTGAAACTAATAAAGTTGTACATAAAATAGATAAAATGTTAAATAAATGCATAGGTCCTATTACTAAAAACTTATTCTCCTTCAATGCATTTTATGTATATGAAAAAATAATTGAGTGCATTATTATTATTTATGCTTTGTCTGTTCCCCCACCTTCTTTATTGCTATCAAATGTGCCTTAATTTCTGCTGTTGTAATAAGCAGCAATATAGTGACTTGGACCAACCACTCCGGCACAGCCTGTAATTACTCCATAGGTGGCTGTAACAGCACCAACTTAACCACCACCAGAAGCTGCCAGAGCATTGGGTCTCAGACTGCCAGAGTTGCTGCCACACCTGCTGACCTAACTGCAGCACCTGCATCGGGTATCCCTGAACTACAGAATGGTGCAATTGTACACAATAGCATCATCAGCAGCAGTGCAAGTGTAAGTGACAATTATGCCACCCATCAGGAACTGACAGAGCCTGTGAACAGGAGGTTTGATGCCCACATCAGCCATATAGAGACCATGCCCCAGCAATTTGCTGAGTCAAACCCCTGCCCGACACTGCCTCCAGGTCCCAAGGCAAGACCCTGTGGTGACAGTTCCAAGGCTGAGGTGTGTTCTCCTACTGTGCCAAGACTTGGAATGATTGCATCTCTAAACTACCAATCCTATTCCAAACAAAGTGTGCCCCCTCACTTTTGTGTCTATGCCCACCCCACATGAAATACAATCCTATCCTTACCATTTGCTTCCCTCTTTTTGTCTAATGCCTCCTTTTCCATTGCTCCCCTCCTTCATTGTTTTACCCACACCCCTTAAGTCATGTATGTCTTCCCTTGCAACCTGTCTTTCCCCTCCTACACACATCTTACATCCCTGATTTCTTTCTCCTTAAACTAAACAAATAAATTAATTAATTAATTAAAAATGGTGCCAATCTTCACAAAAAAAAACAAAAAAACACTCCCATTCATACTTCTCAGCTTCACAAGGATTTGATTGTTGTTTGCATGAGTGGGTCCTTTACTTCATCATTAAAAAGTGCTGTTGTCTCACAAACCATTGTGGATTTTCAGTCAATAAATAAATTAGAAAATAATTGTAATTCACCAGTATTATTGAGCTAAGAAGTTGAGAGATTTGATCTTATTCCCACTTCAGTCCTGCTTATTCTTTCTTTATTCACCTTGCATTTTGGCTTATGCTTGTTTTCCCTTTTCATCTCTGTCCTATACTACTATTTCCAACCTTTAATTTGATCAAAAAATAGATAAACATACCGCACACATACATTCACACAGAAAGGGCTCATATATGTGAAAGTCATCTTTCTGTGGACAAACATTGTGCGACAGTTGGCATAGAGCAATATTTAACCACAAGGAAATGATAGTTCCCATCCTATAGCAAAAATGAACAAAAACCCTTCAAATGAACTAAGGTCTTACCATTAGTCATGCAAATGAGTTTATCAAGCAAGTGTATAACCCAGCATTAGTGAATTATGGTGAACATCTACCCTGTAAAGTTCTCTATGACTCAATATATTTATGATGTGATATGTCCATTTTCAGTGTACAGGATGCATAGTGCTAATGGCCAATGGGAGGAAGGTTGTTTTTCAATATTATGTTGTCATCATTCAACTGTATGCCATCCCCCTGCTATGTTTTATTTATTTTTTAACACCTTTCCTCTGGGTGCTTCAGCGGCATACCTGGCTAATGCAGTGATACAGAGTGACAAAGGCTTTGGGTTCAAATGTGGTCAGGTGAGTTTCATTTTGTGTTCTTATTCTATACTACATTACCTTGATGTATGTTTTACTAACACCTTCCCTATTTCTAATTCTGTAATATACCTGGGAAATGCTCTGTTTTGGTGAATGAGAGTGACACAGGGATGGTTTCTAAGCCATGAAGGTATAATAATCTTATTTTGGTTATCATGTGTTCTTTTCTCCTGAAATTAAATATTCCTATCATCAGCATGTGCATTCTGTCATACAGATTGTCACTTTCAAACAAAACTGTCATTATTGAGTTGTCCAGCATTGTGGAGTAAACAGCCTGTGATATATCCTCCTAACCTCAGCCTCATTACAACAATCAACAGAACGTGCTGGATTGACATAACCCAGATACTGCCCTTGCTATAGAATAGACTTCCCATACATGTCAAACAGAGCACCTCACTGGCTCTCTTCAAGAGAAACCTTGATGAGTGGATGGAAAATAGAAAATTCACCCCGGGGATCACTCCAGTGGCTCTACTCAACAGAGGCACTGGGAACTATGGTCAGGTGGCACAATGTCAGGGTAATCCTATGGACTAGGTTTGTAAAGGCTTCAGGGCCATTAGCCTAGTACACACCTATGAACCTATGAACCAAATTAATTTCTATCCAGCTCATTGATTCTAAACTCACCATGTGTGCTACCTTCTGTATCCTTCCCCTGTTAATATTGGTTCTATTTTTCCATTTCAGACCTAATACCCAGTGCAGAAATAAACACAATACATGTATAATTGTAATGCAGTTAAATGAATGTCTGTTTTATTCTGTTATCCACTCTGCAAAAGTGCAATATATTCCAGACAGTTGTCTTCTTAATGTCCCCTTACAGATGGATAGTTTCGGTGGCTGCTCCTGGTAATGCACTGCTGTCAAAAGTACTACCAAAAGCTAGAAATACTGCATCAATAGGTCCTGAAAGTATCCCTAGATGCATCTTAAATAACAAGAAACATGATTTAGCCACATCCTTAACAGCACTATTCAGTCTTAGCCACCATACAGGTTTTTTTACCAAGTGAATGGAGAACAGCTATAGTCATAAAGTAGGACTATCACAGACACAGGAGATTACAGACCTGCAAGTCTGCTCTGCCTCATATGCAAAGTCATGGAAAGATGTATCATGGAACTAATCAGTCAGGACATGGGGAACTTCCAAACACTGGACCCGTCTCAGTCTGGATTCATCAAGGACAGGTCACACTTACTCAACCTGGTGGATTTTTTTGGAAAGATCAACAAAGTAATTGATGAAGGTAAAATGGTACAAACCACATACCTCAACATAGCCAAAGGTTTTTCACAATTCTCCAATCATGCATAGTAGAAAAGTTACATAAGCCGTGAATAAATCCTTATACCACTCACTAGATTGCCAGTTGGCTCACAAATAGGAAACAAGAAGTCAAATCATAGTAAGTAATCTCCACAAAGGGACCAGCCACCAGTGGAGTCCTTTAGGGTTCCATGTTAGGACCTCTCCTGTTTGGCATCTACTTTTCTGAAGGAAAACAAAAACCAAAGGTCTCTGGTTGACTAAGTTTGCAGATGACTGCAAGCTAGGAGCAGTCATTGAATCCCCAAATGGCTTTGCCAGATAACATGGACTCAAACTAAATAACAAAAAAATGTATTGTTGTATCCTTTGAGAAATCATCTATCCCAAGGAGCTATCACATTAACAATATGCTCCTGATTTTTGACTCAGCTGTTCGGGATTTGGGAAGTTATGTGGCAGTGACCTAACCTTTGACCAACATGTGTCCATTTTTGTTAGAAAGTCCTTTTATGTTGAACAGCTTATAAACAAAGGGATTGTGTCTAGATCTAGGGATGTCATTGCCCTCATTTACTCAGCCTTCATTAGGTCAGTATTTGAATATAATGCCTTCTTTGGCATATATCACTCCAGACACATGCAACAACTAGAATGCCCAAAGAGATACCTTACTGAAAGGATACAAAGCATAAACAACATGTCTTATATGGACCAACTCAAAGCTTTGTCACTATACTCTGAGTCCTACAGACTTCTAAGAAATGATCTGGTGCCTGGCATGTAAGGCATCGTCTGAATACTGATGGATTTAAACCACATCAGCAAGTCAAATGGTATCAGAAATATTCAGTCTAGGGATATATATATATATATATATATATATATATATATATATATATATATATATATATATATATATATATACATATCTATATATGTATATATATATATACATATATATATATATATATATATATATATATATATATATATATATACATATCTTCTGCTACATCAACAGAATGGTTTGGAGGGACAGGTATATCTTTCAGAGAATACTTCTGCTGTAGAACAAACTCCACATCCACATAAAACAAAGTATGCATCTGTCCCCTCAAATTATCTATGCTATGATCCCAGTTATGCTTGTTAGGGATAATATATAATTACAGTCATGGGAAGGATAGACCCAAACTCTAACCAAATGGGATAGATTAATCTGAGCACAAAAAGAAAACATGGCTAGGCTTAAAATGTCCCATAAGGACAGCTACCCCAGTACTTACCTATGAACCTATGGACCTTATGAATGTGAACTCTTGGGTTCATATCCATTGATGTCTTTCTGTTTTACTCAGTAACATTCTTTCCACTAAGTCCTTATCTCCTTGCCTTTTATTGTCCTGTCTGCTTGCTGCTCTTTTGTTCTCTGTCCTATACTCTTGACACTCCTTAATATTGTCAAAGCACATTATTAGACCACATACTTTCCCAAAAAGGGCTTATAAAACAAGAAAACCCATCTCTCTGTAGTCCACATTGTGAGACAGCTGTCAGACAGAAACTTCATTTTCCATATGTATGCACAGAGAAATTGCACATGTTCAACAGCCAAAACTGAGAAAAATCCTTTGGACAAGCTTAAATCATGGCATTCATCATGCAAATGAGGTGTTGATGCATTACACCAGGCAATACTGACACAGGGTGAAAGTAATAGTTTCACTTTAACAGTTCCTATGGCTCATTCTGGTCATGAATTGATGTGTACCTTATGCAAAGAATATTTGGAGGATATTGCTCTAATGATAGTGCAATGATGTTTAACAATATTCATCTTTCAATCTTCCACAGTGGTCTAACATTCTCTTGGAAAGTTTGTTTTCCTATATGTACACTGTAAGTTCTTCAGTAGTTTCCCTTGATAATGCACTGGTCTAGAAAGTATCAGATAGGAAGAGGTTCAAATCTCAAGAGTTATACCTTAATGAAGTCCTCAAAAGTCTTAAAGAAGTCTTCAAAACAATGCTCATCAATTCCGAATTATTTACAATGTATATATGAAATAAGCCTAAACATAAGATGTGTATGTAACAGTTTTGCCATGTACATGCAATATGGGGAAGGTTTTGATCCCATGCTTGTTATATGCTGGTTAGCAAAGTTCATTGTTTAGAGTTCTGTCATTCCCTTGAAATGTGCCCTTTTTGACATAAATGTAACTACTGTTAGTCAGAATCCAGTCAAGTATAGATTCTCTGTTGGAGACTTTGTCAATGTGTGTAGGATGATTAATATTTTCCCTGAAGTTAAAAAGGTTTATAGAGTTGGTGGGAGAATATGAGGGGTAGGTAAGCCAATCAAGTTTAAACTCACCAAGGATGATTGTTTCCTGACAGAAATTGGAGGAGGCCCATTCCAGAATGTTTTCAATGTTAGTGAGGTTTTTAGAAGGGGGGAGGCAGATGGCTATAATGATAATAGACTTATGGGTATTTATATCTAGGCGTGTAGTTAAGATTTCACAGTTAGGGAGGTCAGGTGGAGAGGTTCTCACTTGTACTAGTTTGAGGTGTTCTTTAAACATTATAGCAATTCCACCACCATGTTTGGATAATCTATCCATTCTGAAGATACTATAACCACTAGACATTTCCTCAGACTTTGTATATGGCTTAAGCCAAGTTTCGGTAATTATAGCTATATCCGGGGATTACAGGGTAATAGCGGTATGAAAATAATGAACCTTGTTGAGAAGGCTTCTAAGGCTGAAATTTATTAAGAGTACGTCAGAGTTACAACTTTTTAGAGCTGGAAGGTGGGTAGGGAAGATATCAGTATTAGGGTTTAGGGATGAAGTGGGGTAGCGGTAGAAGAGAGTAAAGGGCCTGGGATAGGATTTATGTCAGATTGGAGTTTAATGTGGGTTAGGGAATGCAGTTTAAGAAATTTCAGTTTGCAAAAAAAGTCTGTAAATGCAGTGTAGTAGGAGTATTAAAAAGATATGGGGAGATGTGAACACTGGCTCTGTAGTAGAAAGTGGAAAAGGTTATTCAAAACAGGCAGAGTAGGAGAGGGGTAGAATATGAGATTATAGGACTGGTAGGAAGTAGCATGAAGAGCTATGAATAGCAGACATAACACGGAAGTGACAGAGATGATTAGTTTTAATAGAATCATGGTGAAGATACTAATGAGCATATACCCTTATTCACATATTTAAAAGTGGGACTTATAAATAAATAACTCTTTAAATATCTTCCTTAAACAACTTCTTTAAAACAAAATTTGGTTCTAACTTCCCTGGCTTTAAAATTAATATGTTGCTATTAGAAACTTTAAAATTAATACCAGAAGGTGAGTGACATTCACTTTAATTTGCCATAACTGTTCTTTTTTTTTCCAAATAAGACTCCCAATTGCTACCTCTAACATTTGAAGAAACCTTTTCCACCACAAAAAAATGTTAAAATCCCTACATTCTATGCTATGTTCATAAAAGGGCATTTCTCACATCTTTCTTCTTTATGGTGTATGCATGTTCATAAATTCTTTGCCTTGATGCCATCTCTGTTTTTCCGACATCGAATGCCTCACAGATCATACATTGTGCCAAATAAATCTCCCCTGCAGAATTACATGTAATATGACCATGCCCACTCAACACTGAAAGATAAGAAGCAACTGTAATGTTAGTACCCTCGTAAATAAATCAACACTGTACACAGTGTGCACAAGGTCCACATTTAGACACCCTACTTACACTACTTCCAATGTTATTATTTCCTTGTAAAGTATCCTTCAAATTCCTTCCCTTTTTGTACACAAACATAGGTCCTTCCCCAAGCTTATCAATTTCTTCAAAGCAACAGAAAACACTCTTCCAGTTCTTATTTATAATACTCTTTAACTACTCATTCCCATTGCCATAGGACAACACCATAGCAAACTTAGAACAGAAATCATTAAGAAGAGACCAGAGACCAAAGAGCTCATACAATTGCCAGCACACACCTACTATCAACTCTTTTCTATGCCTCCCCCCTTTTTACAAATCTAAACAAGACAACCCTTAACAAACATGCTTCTTGTTACAATCACATAGCTAGATTTGCCACAAATTCCACCTTTAGAATGCACCACTGCACTAACTTGAAGCAACTAGGGTGGTTAGAGTTTTCCAGCCAACTCCATTTCAACCAACTCAAAACAGCTCACCAGATACTGTATGACCCAGAGAAAACACCAGCTCTGAAAAACATCATTAACCCCTATATTAACCTGCAATCTTTACGCTCCTCCAATAAGATCTTAGCTCAAACTACCAAAGCCAATAATTCTGCTGAGGATTCTCTATTCTCAAACTTTGTAGGTAAAATGTGGAACTCCCTACCGACCATGCTCACCTCAGAACCTTCACTCCTACAATTCAAAAAAAAGCTTAAACCCCATCTCAATACTCTCTGGCAATGTCCCTGTTCCAAACCTGATTAACCACTATCATTTATCCTTCTCTTACCTCACTATCCTTGACCGCTTTTTAACAAGGCGCCTCGCCTTTGTAACTGACCTATGTTTTTTTTTTTATATGCTGCTGTTATTTTTTTCCCAAGATGTGATGTATCTTTATATTGTATTTAAAACTCGACTATCTTCCATTTTTGCCTTAACAATGTTCATATGTCTGTTATGTACCTGGAGATTTTCTCCCCGGGCCTCCGCTGAAAATGGACATGTATCCAGTCGGACTCTCCCGGTTAACAAATGTAAAATAAAATAAAATAAAATAAATAAATACATTATTGACAGCTAATGTTTTTAATTTGGCTAGTATTTTTTTTTATGTTTGATGTTGGGATATGCTGAAAACTAAAGACAGTGTGTTGCTTTCAAGAACAGATGGAAGCTGGAGGGGTGAAGTGAGTTGCTAAATTATTAGTGATAGAATTGATTGAATAAAGTGAGTGTTGAACTGAGTAGCAATGGACTTTTTGATGTCTGAAGTAGAAGGACAGGACATAGTGCTATTGCCAGAGTGTAATAGTTTATTTAGAGAGGACTCAAAAAGGTTGGGGTTGTTTTGATGCTTTTGTTGGACATTACTGTAGTATGATTTCTTGCCAGGTTTAAGAAAATATTGGTATGATTTCTAAAATATCTAAAATGTTGGTAGGTATATTGTAGTTTATTCTTCTACCATTCTTTCCATGCTTTATCTCTTTGCAGCATGAGCTCTTTGGTTTCTTTTATTAGCCATGGGGCTGTATCAGTTCTTATCCTTCTTGCCCTAACTGGTGTGAAATCATTTAATATTTTTAGGAAGGTGCAATAGAAGTGACTAACTGCTTCATCAAGAGGAATTCCTCTTAATGCATTCCAGTTTTAGTAGTACAGGGCTGTAATAAATGTGTCTTTGTCAAATTTGGTTAAAATGTGTACTTGTTTATTGATTATTTATTTGGGTGAACCATGTTGTGTCTTATTACATAAGCTAGGAGGTGTTCACTTAAAGTATCTAGGAAGTAACCAGACAGTTTTATATTATGTGGTTTGTTTGTCAATATCCAGTCCAATGTGGATGCCTGTTAATGCTTTTGTTGATTCTGGTGGTGGAGTTTATTAGTTAAGTGAAGCCAAATAGATGAAAAGAGTCCTGGTGGTGATGCAGTTTATGGATTTCCAATCTATAAATAGGTCACCTAAGATGAATGTTTCCTGGGTTATGTTGTCAGATATCCAATGTAGGATATTTCTGTCCTTCAAAGCTTTTTCACTTTCAAGTATTTTATTATAATTCAAACAGTAAAATATCATTTAAACAACAAATAGAAATAGCAAAATATATAACACAGTTAATTAATTATGAAGATTAGCGTAAGAAAGTAGTTGACAATGAATAAAAACAAGCAGGGTGTCTAGCCAGAATTTATAAAACATATAATTTATGCTGAAACATAACTAGTAAAGGAAAAATTTCAATCTGTTTTCTCCAGTATTTCCACTGTAGGATATTTCTGACTGTGGTAATGTTGTTGCCTGATGGGATGTATACTGCTGAGATATATGCAGATTTATTTTGGCTAATTTAGAAGTATGCAGTCAGAACATCAGCATTATTACATTTTAGGATATTTAGATATGCTGGAATTATTTCTGAGTTATTTTTATAAAAAAAATGTACTACTACCTGATCTTTTCAGTTTTCTGTTCATTCTGAGTATGTTTTACCTGGGGGAATAATTTTGTTGTCAGTTATTTATTTATTTATTTTGTTTTGGCCAGGTTTCACTTGTGATTAGAATGCCTAGGCAGTAAAAATCTAGACATGCATGGGTATCATGCATTTGTTGCAGATACATCTAAGCTTAATGTTTGAACAGTGTTTAAATTGCTTAAATCTTCAAAGTTACCTCTGCAATTGCAGATATACTGTCGCTATGTGCTTTTCAAGTAGCGTAACTGAATTGTCTTGACTTAAAATGTAAACCAGTGCAGTTTTGCCTCATTGGCGTGTTATTGTGAAGCATCATGTTAGCGTTTGCTTAAAGTGTAATAACTGAAGTATTGTACTGGCGTTTGTACTTCTAATCACCTAGCGATGTTTCTGCTGGTGTGTATACAGTATATCTAACGGAGTTTGTGCATTAATAATAGCTAGTGAAGCTTGGGTTAGCGTCGCATATACTACAGTTTGTAAACATTGTGCAAGCGTGCTAACAGTACTGATATATCATTAGTTTGAATGCTATGCAATGTTCTTTGTATTGTGACTGTACTCTTATACACTTTTACCATAAAGTAATACTTTGTTAGGAGTCCTAGCTTGTGATTACATCACTATAACTCCTGTCTTTTTCTCTATTTATTACAGGAAGCCCCCTTACTATCCCTCACCGCGTGGCTCCCAGGGCACACTCAGCTAAGGACCTATACCCAGTGCGGCTCCAGTTTAAGCAATTAAAATTAAAAAGAAAAACTGTACCTTGAAAAGGGACATTAGGGTAAAATTACTAGCCTTACTCAATAATTGTACACCAGGGAAGCGTTCCGTTGGCAGGAACTAGTCAGTACCTAAGCAAAATCTGGCAAAATTAAAGTATACTCCCAGTAATTCAGGCGGTGTTTTTCAGAAAAGTAGCTTACCTTATAATAAACTGGTACACCTACCTACAGCTACCTCTGAGACCCTGCAGACTCCTGGCGGTGTATTCCCCGCTCCGCCCTCGCTCCGCTCGGGCTCCGCCCACCCCCACCCTGCCCCCATATCCCACCCGCCCCCACTACCTCTACATTTATAAGGCCGTTAGCCCATCCCCCTTTTCTCTTGACCAATCCTGATCACCCGTCAATTTACCAATTCTCCTCCCACACTCCAGGCCTTCCTTAACTACCAAGTAAAGTCTTCCACCTCATCCTACCCATTGGCCTTTCTCTCGCATATCATGGGTAAAACCTCATATTCTATCATCCTTCCTACAGTAGTACTCCTCCTTATTCCTTATTATTTAACCAGATATGAAAACCAAACACTCTCAGGGACTCCTTTCCCCAAGAGCTACACTAGGACACATTCAAACATCCCCTATCACACTAACACACATTCCCTCTACCCAGCCAATACACACAGTTCCAGTCCAGTGTATCTTACTCTCCGCTACCCCAAGCCATCTGCAACTAAATCTAATCTTAAGCTGCTACTCAAACTGCAAAGATTGTTAGATCACTTGAAAACTTGCATTGCCACAGATGGTGACATCCACCCCAATCCAGGTCCTACCACTGCCGCAGACTCTAATTCCCTAAAGTCCGCCCGATTTTCTACCAATTCCCTCCTTATACTTCACCTTAATCTAAGAAGTATAAACAATAAGGTTCCTAATTTTCATGCCATGTTAGCTACCCATTCCCCAGACATCATGTGCCTATCAGAAACATGGCTCAAACCAACCACTAAGGACGAAGAAATCCTACCCCCTGGATATAACACCCTTAGGGCTGATCGGATTAACAAAAAGGGAGGGGGGTTAGCTGTAATGTTCAAGAATACCCTTAACATAGTCACTAATCCTATTCTACCCCCCAAAATCTCTAATATAGAACTTATTTCACTAAAGATTTGCCTAAATACCCAAAAATACATTAATCTCATTGTAATTTACATACCACCAGGAAATAATTCAGAAAACCTTGAGCAATTGCTCAGCTGGCTAGCCTCCAATTGCCCTCAAGAAACCATAGTACTAGGCGATTTCAACCTCGACTGGTCCCTCTACACTGCACCCACAAACCCCCTCTCTATTAACTTACATGGTTTCTCCCAAAATATTTCTTCTCCTACCAGAATTGGCAACCCTAAACAAAAAGAGAGCATCATTGACTGGATTCTTACCAATAAAGACACACATAACTATACCACGGGGACCCTCCCAAATGACCTCAGTGACCACCTTATTACCTATATTCTAAAACACAAGTGCCCATCTAATAACCCTCCCTCATATAGATTTGTTAGAAACAAGAAGACATTTGTCCCAAGACTTTTCCTTGCTGAACTCAAATCCTGCAATTGGTCCACCCTGAAAACTCTACCACTTGAAGAGAGCGTGGCACACTTTAATAGTACTTTCCTGAAGATACTTGACTCTCACGCCCCAAACCGACTAATCAGAACCAAGGAACGAATAGCACCTTGGCTGACTAGTGAAACCAAAACTAAAATTAAACTTCGAAACCAGGCCTGGGATAAATGGAGAACAAACAAAACCCCACTAGATCGCATCAAGTTTCAACAGCTTAGAAACATTACTAAAGCAGCCACTACCCAAGACAAAAAACAATATTTTTGTCATCTCCAGGATAAACACCAGAATAACCCAAAGAAATTCTGGGCTGGATTTAATAAGCTCCTCCGTCCGGGTAAATCTACTACCCCCACTCCTGCGAAACTCATTGGGAAAGAACCAGATATAATAGCCAATGCTTTTAACTCTTTTTTCATTGAGACCATCCAGTCCCTAGCCAGTCAGCTTACCACTTCTTCCTCCTCCTTAACCCATACTAAAGACTCAGTCCACCCCACCTTTAACCTACAACCGGTACCTACCTCCTATATATGCACCCTCCTGAAAAAACTCAAACCAACCACCTTGCCGACCAGCTCCCTGCAGAATACCTTCAAATAGCGTCAGACACCATTGCCTATCCCATCTCAATCTTGATTAATAGAACTATAACTGAAACTACCATTCCCTCTATTTGGAAAATCTCATATATCATCCCTCTTCATAAAGGAGGGACCTCCACGGAAACATCCAACTACCGTCCCATAGCAATATTGTCTCCAATAGCTAAAGTCATGGAACGGTGTGTTCACAAACAGCTCTTACACTACCTCAACCTTAATAGTCTTCTGTCTAAAACCCAGCATGGTTTTGCCCCATCACAGTACAACCACTGCCCTGCTCTCCTTTGTTGACTCAGTCAACAACAACCGTAACAAGAAATTAATTTCCTCTGCTCTCTTCCTTGATCTCTCAAAGGCCTTTGATATGGTCAATCATCAGCAACTGCTTCACACCCTGGAAACCCTATATCTTGACATCCCAACCATAAACTGGTTTAAAGCCTATCTCTCTTGCAGGCAACAAGCCGTCCAATGGCAAAACAAGCGATCCGACCTACTTCCCAACACCATAGGCATTCCTAAGGCTCTATACTGGGTCCTCTTCTTTTCTCAGTTTTCATAAATGATCTTCACTCAGTCATCCCCAAATCTACCTGCATCCAATATGCAAACGACTCCACCTTGATCTGTTCTGAAGTTTCTCTCCTAAACTTCAAACAATCACCCAAAACTGTTTTACTTTAGTGGAAAAATGGTTCTCTAAACGGCAACTCATCCTTAATCCTACTAAAACCAAATTATTGCTTTTTACCCACCTCAACTACTCCTCTAGGAAAAGAACCTCTGAATTGCGGACAACACGTTCCACGTGGAATCTACAAATGGTACCATCATTGAGCCAGTCTCTCATACCAAACTATTAGGTGTGACTATAGATAACAAGCTTAAATTTGATATACACATTAACCAAACCATTCAATCCGTAAACAAGAAACTTGGATCTATGTACAGAATAAAAAATTTCCTAACTCCTCATACCAAACTAACCATTGCTCGCACTCATCTCCTCTCCACCCTCCTTTATGCCTCCCCAATACTTTCTTTCCTCAATAAGCGGGAACTCAATAAACTATCTGTTGCCTATAATCATATAGCCAGATTTATAACAGGAACACCGTATCGTACTCACCACTGCCTCAACCTAAATACCCTCTGCTGGCTAGAACTCCCCAACCTTCTCAAACTCAACCAACTTACTGAAGCTTTTAAAATAATCAACCAACCAGACAGAACCCCTCTCTGAGCAATATCCTGACCTCCTACTCAAACCTAAAATCCCTCAGGTCAGCTAATAGTGTTCAGGTACTAACCATTAAATCTAATAACTCTGGAGGTGATGCTCTCTATGCCAATTCCATTGGAAAGCTATGGAATTCCCTACCCAATAGCCTAAGACTAATGACCTCGATTAATCAATTCAAAAATCATCCTCAAAATATTTCTTAAGTCTCATTGGTCATGCCCATGTCCTAAACCAGACTAATCCTAAAGGTCTCATATACCTCCTATTCTCCCCAGAGTTTTTAATCTTAACCTCACTGCTTCTCAATTTGTAACCAATGTCAAGATTATCTATATAATATTCTGATTGTTATTTTACAAATATGTTATACCAATGTCTTTTCTGTGATTATTATGTTATTGTTATTTCTTCTGTATGTAAATGTAGCCTGTATTCTCTTATCTGTGGAGCTTTTCTCCCCGGGCCTCTACTGAAAATGGACATGTATCCAGCTAGACTAGCCCGGTCAACAAATGTAAAATAAAATAAATAAAATAATAAATAATTCAAATAGTAAAATATCAATTTAAAAACAAAAAGAAATAGCAAAATAATATAGCATATTACAATTAATTAGAGTAATAATAATGTTGAAAAGAATGAGGTTAGATTCATTGCATGATGGGAAAATTATTTTTGGAGCACTGGAAAGTAAGGGGTTGGCCGTGCTGGGTAGTTGATGTGTGGGTCCAGGTATAGGGTGAATGTATCTGCTAAGTTTCAGGATGGAGGAGGGATGAAAAGAAGCATGGAGCCATTTGCATTTGTATCTGACTTTCAGTACTGCTGCAAAAAGTGCTATTCTTAACTTTAATATATCTATAAGAAAACAAATCTGAGCATGTATATCGGTACAGAGAAGAAGAGATAAATTTGGAGAGAAAGAAGGTTTTGTGATGATATGTATGTGTTTTTGTGATGGAGTTGGGATATGATGTGGGAATATTATGGTGGTAAGGTGAGCTAGTGTAGTGAGTGCACAAAACAGTAGCAATTGACTTACTTTCATTGTGAGTTGAGATGGTAAGAGTTTAGATAGTGGGTAGAACAATGTGGAGGTTTGGTAAGATGATTGCAATATCATATATAAATGAAAGTAGTCATGTGATAAATTGAGAGAAAGAGGTGCAGTAATAGCTGGGGAGATGTTTGCATGGAGGTATATAGATAGTTAAGGTAGTAGAGAGTAGTTATGCTGTGTGCAGAAAAATGCTTGGTATTAATTTGTTGGCAGGGGGAGGTGAAGAAGTGAGTAATGTATAGATGAGGGAGGAAATAAAACTGTGCATTGATGAGAAGGATACTAGCCCACAGTAGTAGCTATAATAGCTATATAAGTATCAAAAAGTGCTTTTGTGATATTGGTATGATGTGTGTGTGTGTGTGTGTGTGTGTGTGTGTGTGTGTGTGTGTGTGTGTGTGTGTGTGTGTGTGTGTGTGTGTGTGTGTGTATTATAATTTACATATGAGTGTGTATGAATGGATGTATAAGGGTGTTGGTAAGTAGGAGTCTACTTTTATGGATTTAACTGATAATGTATTGCTTGACAGAGCATTACTTCTTAGGCAGGGGCAAATACTAATTATTTTACAGAGAATATAAGAAATAAGTTGAAACATATGTATATTTTATATTTTGCCATTGCTCTGTACATTGCCCTTACACTAGAAGAAGGGTTTTGATCCCCTACTTGTTGTATTCTGGTTATCAGTGTTAAGTTTTCTGTGATTCACAGTTTTCTTTTAATTCCTTGAAATGTGTGCTTTCTGACATGTTAATTACACATTTTTCTGTGGCATCACCTAATAATGTATTGCTTGAGAGACTATTAACTAGGCAAGCTGGGGTTCAAATTCATGGAGGTGTACATTACAGCAGGATAATAAACAATCAATATCATGCACCAATAATGTAATAAGAAAATGTGAAGCAAGTTAATCATAATACATGCATGTGAAAGGTTTCATGGCTCAATCTACTCATGCAGTGATGAGTACACTGTGAATACACTAGGACAATGATTTTACTCTCAAGATATTTAGTATTTTGTTTTTCAGTGTTAAGTTTTTTAACTCTTAACACTGTTTCAACATCTTGGTGAAATGTGATTTTCAGTAATGCTTTTAATGAGTACGTCTTGCTAATAATACTCTGGTGTGGAGAATAGCATTGCCAAAGCCAGTGATTCAAACTCATATAGCTGTGTTTTTGTTGTGTTGTTGTCATGTATTCCATTCCTCTGAAATGTGTTTTCCAGTCAACTTTTCTATGGGTTCTTCCATGACACACCTCACCAGTACCCTTGTCTAAACAATATAATTTCCAGATGCATTAGTTTGAGCTCATTGGGGTAGTTTTGTTGTTATTGTGCTGTCATGTGTTCCATTCCCCTGAAACATGCTTTCCTATCACATTTGCTATGAGTGTTTGCATGGCATACCTTGTTAATACTCAGTTCTAGAGAACAACATTAACTTAGGCAGGGGTTCAGTTCCATTCATGTTTATTACTCTTTCCATGCTATCATGTACTAAATTCCATGAAAGTTAACCTTCCTATCATGAATATGGAAATGATATGGTGAAGGTTGGCTTTTTAATGATTAATGTTTTTTTTTCTGGAACCTTCTACCACTGCTGAGCTAGGATATTGAAAATAACAGGCTTGTTTCATACCTTCAGCCTGGTCTTTCCATATGTGATCACCATATTTTATACCCTCCACTTGCTTCATCTGTTGATGTCTTCTTTTCCTATATTGTCATTTTCAACCTTAGCTATGGTCAAAAATAGATGTAAACACTAAACAAATGCTAAGAATGAGTGTATAATTCAAACTCATCTTTCTGTATTTTGCATTGCCGTGCAGTTTCCAGACAGCAATGCAGATGGCCATCTATGACCAAAACAAAATGTCACTTCATGTCTTATGGTAAAAATGATGAAAAAATCATTGGCACTTGCAACTCAATCATACAAATGAGCTTAACATTTCAGTGAATACAAGTGTCTGAAATAAAGGAAAGCTAATGCCCTCATTCTATATACTTCAATGGCTCAGTATACGCATGCAAGCATCTTTACTGTGTTGATACACTGGCTATGGATTTCAAATCCCCTGTGCACTGTTTGTTGTTTTCTAGGGTTTCAATTTGCAGTCTGCACATGTACTCCATTTCCCTGATATGTGTATTTTATTACCTCTTGTCTACTGACTACTGAAGTGGCTCCCCTTGTTAATCCAGTGCAATGAAAACATTAAGTGGGAAAGTAATTGGTTCAATTTCATTGTGACCTCTCTTTTATTTTTATCATCTGACTGCACATGTGCTACATTTCTCTGATATGTGAATGTTTTATGACCCCTTGTACTCTAACTACTCCAGTGGCTTCCCCTTAAAAGTAAACTGTGATTATACTGGCATGTGGACTGCACTAATTGACTGACTCCCCTCAGGATACCTTATATTATTGTTTTAATGACAGTCGGAATATAGTACAGGTTCACTGCTGACTCTCTGATGTTGAAAGCACTGGTGCTGATTGGCACAACATGTTACTTTATTGTATCTCACATTTCCTGTGTATTTTGTTCTTCAAAACTCACAGATTGCGATAGCACCTTCATAGCTCTACTTTTTCAACAAATGTTTTATTCTGCAACTCTTTTTGCACTTTAATGTAGCCAATCTATGTGGATTCTGTTAGAATACTGTAACCTGTACTCCACCCTCTGTCATCAATGGCACTTTCCTTTCCATTGCACATTTCTCTATATATCTTTGTTGCCTTTGATTACATCACTGCTAGGGTCTATATTATAATATCGAGGTCTTAAAACTTTGAATGTTATAATATCGAACCATGTAAATCGAAAGACCATAACATCAAACACTCAGAATAGCTATTTTTTTTCCCAGGGCAAAAATTCACTGCTCCAACAAACATACACATAACACAAGCACACCAAAATAAATAATCCACACACATACACTTCACAAAACCCTACACTAAACCATACATATACTACTAGCTATCCACTTACCTTAACCCAACCCTAACCCTAAGGTCCATAACTACCACACACTCACCTTACCTGCTCCCTAACCCTAATGTCCCTATCGCATACTCACCTTACCCGCTCCCTAACCCTAAGGTCCCTATTGCACACTCACCTTCATTCGTACACTTACCTTAACCCGGTTGGTAACCTTTGCTCCACAGTCGAGGAAATAGCGAAGCTGCAGAAATGGCCCACCGGAAAGTTTCCCTAGGAAAGTATTCGATATTCTGCAGCTTCGCTATTTTCAGCATTCGGTGCATAGGGTTCGATATTATAACATTCAAAGTTTTAAGACTTCGATGTTATAATATAGACCCCACTGTTATACAAATGTGCACACATACTCGCATAGACTTCTTGGGATGCTAGTATACCAGGATAGTTTACCTCACTGCCTGTACTTTAATGTGGTTGTGGGGTGGTTTTAGCACAACCTAGGCATGGGTCTGTGCTGCAGCCATGATGACAGGACACTTCTCATGACACTGATCTGGCCACTTGCATATATGATTAGCATTGCTGCTTGTCATGCATGCAGTGCCAATAGTGTTGGCTACTGAGTTTAGGAATACTCTTGATCGATATAAATATTAGGCACTAAAACTGATGACAGATGAAATGAAAGAAAACAACAAGTAATAGTTGCAATTTGCTAAGGATAATAGTCAATAATCAAATTATTCACTAAGAAAAGTCAGAATAACATGAGCAAAGCAAATATGAGTTGTAATCATAAAGTTAATAAATCCATAACTACATTAGTATCACTGACTTAAGCACATAGTGAAGGTAAATAGTTAGGACATTCTGTTTTCCAACTCTGACTTCATAGTAATGAAATCCAGGGACCTATGGTTCATCTTGCCTTAGCGTATATTGAGACATTTGGGAGACATAGATGGAAACCTGAGGGTACTGATTTCTCTGGAAAGGCTAAAATAATTAAAAACATTGTCCTAGACAAAATGGTCAACTGATCTCTATCACTGTTCTTTTCTCTGTTTTTTTAGTGGCCATATAATAAAAACATAAATTATACATTTACTCCACAAATCCATGCTCAAATTCATACTGTTTTCATAGTCCTTATATATCTGCAATTTAGCTTCAGCATTTTGTCACAATTTACTTTGTAAAATAACAGTTTCTGCAACATGACGGACACAATGCATATTTCCCTGTTTGAAACATTACAAAATGTCAAAATCACCTGTGCCACGCCCTAGTATAGCAACAGTACCTATTTAACACAGCTTGATGTCGCGCAGAGAGTATTATCATTGAAGAGTAACAAGGTAATATAACATGTATAGATGTAAAAATCACATGCTGTACCCAACATGCCTGCAGAGACGAAAGTGAAAGCAAATCTTCAACTTTAGTTGTAGCAAGTAAACATTTTTTTGCCCTACTGTATATAAATATACACACTCAATGATAAAGAATGTGTGGCCTTTTACTGCTATCAAAATGTTATTTTCTTATAAGATTTCCATGGCTATAAAATGTTTGTAGTTTGGGCTGTGAGTACAGAATAACAGTGACAAAACAATAAAGGATAATAATAATAATAATAATAGCAATATAATAATATTAATATTATTATTATTACTATTATTTGTAGCAGTAATAGTGCTATAATAATAGTAGTAGCAATAATCATAGGATCATAAGTTTATAAGTTGCTACTAGAGCAATGAACACTAGGATCCCTATAAGCCTAGCTCTGCATCCCAAATGCATTTGGATCCCACGTATCATGGGCATCTATACAGGGGGGCCTGGGATGGTAACTAAGGGATTTATGGCGGAGTTAGAGTTAAGAAAATACTTTTCTTATTGACAGCCTCTGTCAATGTCATGGTCGCAATGCAGCAATTGCTTCATATACACTGACAAACCACTTCTTCTATTCCACACAAATTCATTATGTGCTAGATGCATCTATATCAAGAACCTAGAATCCAGTCTATCTCTCACTCCCCACTCAGTTAATCTAATACTAAACATGTTGTCAACATGCACACCTCACCTGCTGCACCCACCAAACCAACAACACATAAACCTACATATGTGGAGGTCCTTACCAGAAGCTTACCTAAACATCAGGAACCTCCCAAATGCAAACACAAGCAAGATTCACATAATATATCCTCTGCAGATCGTAGTATGCCAGTGTCTCACCCATCAAGCACCTAAGGCATAACCCAAAAACAAGCATCTTAGTCATAGGCGACTCAACTGTGAGACACACAGATGTCCCTCTCTCCCGGTTGATAAAGAAGAAATCACGGTCAGCTGTCTGTCAGGTCCCAGGATCCAACACATCACACATGCACTCAGGTCTCTCAACAACAGGCACTGTTATGACTCTGTCATAGTCCATGTTGGTGTGAATGACTTGAAATGTATCTCATTGGATATATGAAGAGATATGACTGAGCTCTCTGATTATGTGTCTCAGGCAGGTATGTCCCTAGCCTTAAGTAACATTTTCCCTTTGTATAGCATGATACCTCAATACAAACAAAAAATGATTGGATTCAACAATTGGATTAGTTTCTGGTGCCATTCAAAGGGGGATCAACAGTCCACAATGCTTTCCCAGAGATGGTCTTCATCTGTTACCCCTGGGATTTTTGTTACTGGATAAGGCTCTTGTCACCTCCATAGTGCCTTTTTTCGGCAATGTCACAAGTTCAAAATGCCCAATGTAAAAATACCCTCTAAAAACAACCTCAAGGTTATGCTGCTAAATGCTAGGCATCTAAACCCAAAATTGCACTCACTGGAATCAGTCTTCACCTTGGAAGATGCTGACATTTGTGCAGTCACTGAGACCTGGTTTAAGGCTAGGGACAGCACCCCAACTATACTAGGTTACATTTTCTTCCACAGGTTCAAACCACAAACTAAAGGCATGAGAACTAAAGGAGGTGGTGTATCAATATTCATTAAAGATAAATACACCTCTAGATTGGTTAAGCAGCATGATTCTCTTGAATTACTTCAGGTGCAATTCACTATAGCTAAGACCCCTCTTCATGTTATTTCCAGCTATAGGACACCCTCCATGAATCAGGACATCCACTCAGCCTACTTGAAGCTACTTGAGTCAATTAAGATACAACCAAAACCCTGTTTTTTGGATGACTTTAATTACCCATCCATTGACTGGGTAAATTATATGTGTTCTAACTCACTTGCCCAAAGATTCCTGGACATCGTTAACTCCAATGCCCTGGATCAGCTGGTTGCCACACCCACATGGGGATCAAACTTCATTGATCTGGTGCTCACCAACATGGAGGAGCGCTGCACTACCCCTAGTGTGTGGCCATCTCTGATGAGATCTGACCACAAATCAGTCTAACTAGAACTAAATATAGCACAAGACCTCCAACTTAGCAACAACTAGACTAAAATCTTCTCCAAGGCTGATTACATCCTCTTACATGACAACATAAATAGCCTCATAGCCCCCCCACACTAACAGAACAGACACCTATGCTGAATTATACGCCAATGCTTTATATGAGCACCTGTACAATTGGATTGACTCTGCCATGCCTGATGAAACCAAAGCAAGCCCTTCAAGAAAAAAGAAACCCACCTGGTAGACAACTGCCATTAATAGGCTATACAATGAGAGAAAGAAATTGCTGTCTGAGAGTAGGAAGGAAAACTCTCAAAACTGGTAACACTCCCTCCTCAACTTAAACAAGAAAATTAAGACACCTAGTGAGTTCCTCCAAAGCTAACTACAAATCTAAATTAGCTTCCCTAACTAAGGACAATCACAAGGCATTCGTTAGTTATATCTCCAACCTCAAAGGTAAGGCCCAGATTTGCAGTAAACTCATAGTTAGTGGTACTACATATACAAAATTTCTGGATATAGCAAACTTGCTGGCTGATAGGTTCAGTGAAAATTTCACTTCCATGTCCCAGCCACTTGTACCCCAAAGGATCCCTAACACCTGCCCCCACCTAGTATCTCTGAGGAGCAGGTCTCAAACACCCTCTACAAAGCCAAAAACACAGCCTCTGTGGGACAATATCACATCCTGGGTCAGGTTCTACATGGGCTAAAACAGGAATTAGCATCACCATTGGGCTTGCTTTTCAAACACAGCCTAAGCACTGGCTTCATTCCAGCAGAAAGGAAAACAGCTACTGTTATCCCTTTGCACAAAGGGGGTGCATCCATGGACCCAGGGAACTATAGACCCATTAGCCTGACCAACCTTATCTGCAAGGCCACAGAATGAATCATCATGGACCTTCCTAACAAAGATATAGGAAATCTCCAAACACTCGACCCTAGCCAGTGTGGCTTTGTAAAGGAGAGATCATGCCTATTAAAGTTGGTGGACTTCTTCGAGACAGTTACCAAAGCCCTAGACAAAAACAAATCTGTGCATATTGTCTACCTAGACTTAGCCAAGGCCTTTGACACTATTCCCTCTCAGGCATCATTGATAAACTCACTCAGCTGGGTATCAGCCCATATATTGTAGGTGGGTTGCAAATTGTCTCACTGATAGAACTCATACGGTCAAAATAGGCACTCTACCTCTTCCAGTAGACTAATAAATAGTGGTGTTCCATAGGGATCAGTTCTGGGACCCCAACTGGTCTGAATCTACTTCTCCAAAGTATGGACTAAAACTAAAGAATTGTGGCTGACAAAGTTTGCTAATGACTGTAAACTGGGAGCGATCACTGAAACCCCTAGCAATGTCAACATCCTGCAAGAAGGTCTTACACAGACTAATGACTGGTGCCAAAGTTGTTGTGTCTTTTGGCTTTTCCTGGTTAGGGGTCGCCACTGCTTAAACTTAATGAAAAAATGTATTATCATTCCCTTTGGTAAGGGTGATGTTCCTGCAATCTACCACATCAATAGCAATACCCTAAGCACACAATCTGTGGTGAGAGATCTGGGCACATAGGTTGACAGCAACCTTAACTTTGATGACCATGTCTCCACAGTGGTAAGAAGGGCATTTTATATTGCTCATGTCATAAGTAAGGGCATTGCCTCCAGAAAAAAAAGAGGTTATAAACCCCCTGTACTCTTCCTTCATCAGACCAATAATAGAGTACAGCGCTCCCTTTGGTATGTTCCTTTCTAAACAACTGCAGCAATTGGAGAGACCATAAAGGTTCCTTATTAAGAAAATTCTGGGCCTTCAAGATCTGTCTTATGCTGACAGACTGAAATCATTATCACCTTACTCTGTGTCATACAGACTGCTCAGAGGTGACCTGTGCCTTGCATATAGAGCAATCTCTGACCCAGCTTTAATAGAAATGCTGCACATTCACAAGTCAAATGGCACATGAATCACTCACTCAGAGGAACTTATCCTGTTATGTGACATCAACAGAAATTGCTGAAGAGACAGATTTGTCTCAGAGAGGTTGCCCCACCTTTGGAACAAGCTTCCTATTCATATTAAACAAAGCCCCTCATTGACCCTATTTAAGGGTAATTTGGATGACTGGATGGGTAACCAGAAATTCACCAAGGGGTTCCACCTGTGTCCCTCTTGGACAGGGGCAATAGGTGTTGATTTTAGTTCTGCTTGAACCATCGACCTTTGGGAACACAGGTTGAACGTGGCTAGGCTTGTACAGTCCCTGGTGCCGTTAGACTAGTAACCACTTATGATCCTATGATCCATTAGGGACATGGGGCCAAACAGGGGTGGGAGGAGTAAATTTACAATGTCCCATCCAATTGTCAAGGTTTTGTGTGAATAGGTTCAACAATGAACTCTGTTTTACATGGTCGAGGAGCCTATTCTATAGCACTGGGATTCTTTGGGACATATTTCTGCCTTTAGCATGTTCTGTTTATGTCACAAGAGAAGTTCAGATCTCTGGATCTAGTGTTTCTGGTGCTGTTTATTTTACACATGCACAAAAGATCCATCAGGGGTGGGTCTGAGGAAGTCCTGTAAGCCAGGCAAAGATCCTCTCTCAGCAGTATGTAGGAGACTGAATACAGAGACAGAACTTTTAGATGATCAGTGTAGGACAGGGTATCCATGTCCTGAATTCTCTGGGTGAGAAATGTTTGTGGTCATTCCGACAGCTGCAAGTGTTAGATGTCCTAGTTCAACACTACCTGTTTAACACAACTTGATTTTCTGCAGAGAACAGGTGTCAGTTGGCCACCACAACTAAATACAGAAACAAAGAAATCACCCATGTGGGGAGGGCTGTGCCTTCCACACCCCCCCAACTAAATATAGCAATTCCGAGATCACACTACAATGGGGAAAAGGGCAAAATTCACTGTGGGGACCAAGTGATTCCTTTCCAGGAGTAAAATTCCAGTGACCCGAGAGACCATGGAAGAAAGTGTTTGGCAAAGCCGCCCCAGTTTTTGAAGTTTGGTGGTGGGCTTTCGATAATAATGGGAGACCCATATGCCTACACACACACACACACACACACACACACACACACACATACACACACACACACACACACACACACACACACACACACACACACACACACAATAGAATTAATGTAAGGTGAACATGGGAACGATGAACATCCGTTGGCTGATTTCCATGTTGCCGAACATTAATATATTTGCACAACACACACACACACACACACACACACACACACACACACACACACACACACACACACACACACAAACACGCACACACATACACACACACACACACACACACACACACACACACACACACACACACACACACACACACACACACACACACACACACACACACACACACACACACACACACACACACGCACACACACACACACACACACACACTCACATACTGAATTGCAGAAACTAGAAAGTAGCATCACAGAGTGCTTCTACCATTCAGTAGTGCTACCTGAAATTAAAATATCTCTGCTGCCTGTTGGTGTGGAATTACACTGGAGAGTGGGGTGCACCACTGGCTCCAATGGCTTCTCTGTTTTACACCAGTGTCACAGTCCTGTGGTACATATGCCACACCAAGCATCTGTAATGTGACTGAGTGCTGTTCTATTTAAAAGAATTTCATTGAGAATGCCTGATGTAATCGGATAACCATTAAGCCTGCTATACAACTATCAATTATCATCAAAGATGACCATCTTCCCAGCACCATCTGTGTGTTGATTATAGCAATGCATGCATGACAGGTAGCCTCTGACATGCATGCATTTTTATAGTCTCAAATAATGAAGTGACATGATGTCAGGCTTTTGTAAAAAAAATGCAGACTACTTTTGTCAGTCTAGCAAAACTAGAGGTATTCCCCCATAATACAAAAGGAGATGACTTTCAAAAGAACATAACCACAAATGGCGTGGCACTCACTCCCATCAGACTCCACATCTGGCAAAAAACAGCTCCTAGTTTATCTTAGTACTGGTACTGCAATCATTCAAAGTTCCATCATATAATGTCTGCAATACCAACGGCACCTTAAACACACCTAAATGAACCATAGACTTTACACACCAAATCCAATACCTTGATGTTTTGCATACCAATGTAAAATTTCAGATTGCTGTGGCATGGGTAGGCCAATTCCCATTTTGGTAAAGGGAGTATGTCTCTATGGTTCTCATTATCCTGTCCTTCTTGAGGACTTTCAAAAGCCATTTTGGACCATCGTATAAAGCTGCTGCTTGGAATACTGTGCTACACCAAGTGTACCTGCTTTTAGAATTCCAGTGTACGTGTATGTGTGAGAAAATGGTAAAAGTGATACAATCGTTTATTTGTCTATGTATTTTACAATTATTAGCTGATAATGTATGCTGATACATTTCAGTGATTTTCAAATGGGAATGAATGGACCAATATTTACATGAATATTTAAAAAAAAACAACATAATTAATAAAAATGCATAATTGATGAAGATGCATATATCAAATATCATATCAATCAATAACATTGGCCATCACCCAAGGCAGCACTGCATATTCACCATATATATACTTAAGACCAGTTGCCTTTTGTATTTTACTGAGTGCTAGTAAGTGTACTGATTATTCTATTGTCATTTAAATTTTCATAGCAGTGGTATAGGAGGTATACTCTATATCCCCTATCCACAGCAAGCTGTCTTTAGAAAAATACATAATAAAATAACAATTCTCTAGTTATCACTAAGTTTTAAGGGATATATAACTTATGAATGCCAGCAAAAAACTTTCAATACAACATCCTTTTTCATTCAACTATTAAGTGCAAACTTGTAAAGAAGGCAAAAAACAGAGCAGAAAATCCCTGTGGTAGCACTGTAATTTTTTAAACCTTCCTGCAGCTGACAATCAACTACCGCCATCTCCTCTCCTTATTTACCAGGACTACCTGCTCTGCCTTAGCCTGATGTAACCTCTGTCTGACCCACATCTGGGACCAGAGTGGAGATCATGGATGGCAGTGCAGCATTATAGTACTGCCAAGGAATGTGCTCTAAAGCTCATCACCCTGCAGCAATAGCCCTGAGAGTTCCACTGTAGCTTCCTTTTGGGAGATGCATACGCCATGTGCGCTTCCACTTATGTGCAACCTCTTGACAAATTGTGTTATACCACTTGCAGTGCAGAGCTCAACAGCATTTTAATGCTGCTATTGAGACAAGCTTAGTCTCCCTCAATCCCACCAGGACGGATTAGTCAGCACTGACCACTCAGTCCCACCCTCCCCAACCTGATTCCCCCAGAACCCATTCTGCTAATTCAACATAAGTCAACTACAACATGGTCGGGCTTTATCTCTGAGTGCCACAGGTCCAAGGATGACTTAAATTATTGTTAATCACAGAAAGGTAGATATTTTCTATTATGTTTAGGTCTCTAATAATAAAAAAGATTGTTATATGTTCAAGACACGGATGCCAATAAATTCTCTTCTAGAGTGAAGCTCAAGAAGTGAATCTTGGATTCCAAGTTAGGAACATATAATAAAGGGTCAGTACACCTGACCATAATTATTTTAGTGCACAAAGCTTTATCTGCTCTATATACTACCAGTTTCATAAAAAAGCACATAGTGTTTTACTGACTTTGAAAGCCAGCAAAGAACTTATTGAGCACTGTCAAACACACAGCAGCATGCTTCTCAACTTATTTGCTTAAGAATTCTGGGAGGACAAATGATTAAAATTAGGGACAATTTTAAATACTTCTTTACTTCACGTAAAAAAGTTAATAGAACAACAAGTTTTGCATCAATATGTATTTTCTGAATAATAATATGTTTGACACTCTAACTGTGGCAGTTTTGACTGACTTTAATCTTTAGTAATTTATTAGAAAAAAAATATGAGGGACAGAATATAAAAATATATATATAAAAATATAAGACAAGCTCAGGTACACTTGACAGGCATGGTCTCAGTTAAAAGCAAAGCTCCTCCTGCAGGTTTTTGCCTGTCAACAATGCCCATGACGGGGTGTGTAACGATTATTACATTCTCCCCCTAAGTGTGTTTATGATTGGGTCTCACACTAGTGAAGCACTTAACAAGTTTATCCTTTTTTCCAATATTAGAGTGTAATTATGACACTCCATGCACTACACTTATTTTCATAGCTGTTCAGATCCCAAAGTCTGACTTTTTCATCCTTCCATTTTCCAAACATCTATGTTTATAGAAAAACACAAAAAAATAAAATAAATAAATAAATGAAAGCAACTTACTAAAATCAACAGAAACCTGTCCTGCACACATTAAATTAAATCTTGAAAAGGTAGACTTGTAAACTCTATTTCCATGTGCAAAATGTATTATCAGTAGTCATATTTCCTCATTAGAGAAAATTATACAAAATTTCACATTAAAATTCAACAGTTTTATAAATGTGTTTGCCAAATAGTCACCACCACATTTCTGGAATAACTGCTGACAGATTTGTTTAAACTCTGTACTATTAAAACAAGTAATCAGAAACTGCAAGGACAACCTAGACAGTAACTGGAAGGTGTTGACTTATTTGGATATAGGCAAAAGAGCTGGAAGAGGAACATTACATCAGACAATATGCTTAATATTTATGCCAAAATGTGTTTCAGTTTCCAGATACATAACTGGATGCTAATTGTCAACTTATTAGTCAAAAAAGTGTGGACAAAAACAAAGTTAATGGAAGGTCAAAGGCCCAAAAATACAAACAGGTTTTAAATATTGCTCTTATAAAGTTAGAAGGTTGCTATAATAACTGGGTTTTGTATTACTTCATACTTTCTGAAGGATGTGAAGTCTGAAACTCAAAGGTTTGTCATTATTTAGCAATGTCAATTTCAGTGATTTGCCAGAAAAACACAAATTTTATGATTAACAGACCACAAATATGCGGCAAAAATCTGGATATTCTGCAACAATCTGGGCAATTGAGAGGGATGAGTGGATGTCACTGCTAAATTTCGGCTAAGTACTTGACAAGAAAGACCTGAGTAGTGATGTTGATGTGTCACCATCATCAATGATTTGTCCATACAAGTGACAGGCCTTTTTTGTGAGACTAGCAAGTTTCTTTACCTCCTTTAAGTAGTGTTGGTTTATATCAATAAGCAAGAGCTTCAAAGTATGCATACATATTCTTTCATTAAATGAGGGCAAGAGGAATTAGGCTACAGATTTTGTTGCAAAGGGAATGGGAGCTGGTTAATCAGAGGACAACATTTTTGACAGCCTTTATTTACTTGAACTTATCTAAAATGGTTTCTCATGTAACTGTAGATGTGCCTATAAAACATCTGAGAGGTCAGTCAAACAGATGAAAGACATCAGCAGAAATACTGCGAGTAGTTACTGTTAACATGCAAAATTCAGTTTGGAGGTATCCTTTGCTGAACCTAGCACATGCTATATATTGACAGCTCTTAATTTCATTCAAAGCCTTCACTTAAATTCATTACAAGGAGAGAAGATTAGGAGGTACTGAGTGTAAAAAAGCTTGAAATTTGAAAAGGTATCCAGTAAGTTTTATAGAAAAAATGGATGCTGAGGCAGAAAGGAATTAATGGGATAATATGTTTTACAGCACTATCAAAACTGGCAGTGACTGAAGAAGGAAGACTGAGATAAGTTTTATTGCTTGATTCATTTATTCGTTTCTCCACTGATTACACAGATATGCCTGTGCCCAAGAGTGACACAGGTGTACAATTCTGGTCATGTAATTAAGTTACAACATTGCAACTAACAGAAAGAAACACCTGACTGTGATATGAAGTCATTAACAAATCGATCCCTGTATGTTACATTGGCAGACCTTAGCAAATGGAGAAGAGATGGCCTTTCAAATGATGCTTAACATTACGAGCTCTGTAAAGATGGTTATCACAGATACCTGCTTTCAAATAACAAATATCCATTTGTTAACCAGGTAGGCTCACATTACCTTTTTTGGTGCAAGTGAGCTACAATGTCTGGTTAAGTGACTTACTTAAGTTCATGAAGCTGATACATAGAGGCTAAGGGAATCAAACCCTGTACCATAGAAACTACAGCCCTCAGCCATAACCCTCTGCATCCACTACCAGATAAAGGGTATACAGGATAAGCTATAGGACATGGTTAAAATAAATCAGTTATGCCACAGTATTTAAGAAAGCATACATTTTGGGGACAGTATACTGTGGCTGTGATCCATAAACAGCTTGGGTTTTATGCAATGCTGAGAAAGTGGATTGGTGTCGTACACAAGGGGGTCCTGATTCAGAGAACCCCCATTGCTCAGTAGAACACCCTTGCATCTTCAGCTTTGAGTTAAGGGGTTGCAGGCTTAAGAAAAAAATGCCTTCAGGTTTTAGGATAAAAATATCTCCTAAGTTTTGTCTAATAATTACATAAAACAACTGTTCTGTATCTGAAATATTTTAATATGATAGGAAGCACAGACAAAAACTCAGATTATGTAAGAGTAAGCTTTACTTTTACCAACCAAATTAAACCCATTTCATTGTAATGGTTGTGAAAACATTTTTCCCAGCAAAGTTTCACATTTCCTTAAGAAAATGTCCTGCTTTCAGCATTTGAAGGATGACAAACCTAACTACTCAGCTCCAGGGTAGTCCAGGGGCATAGCCTATTTAGTTTAATTCAGTCAGCATCCCAGTACACTAAATTACAATGACTCATGTTTTGTATGGCAGCTCATAAATGTCTGTACCATGCAAGATCCATGGAGAGTAGTGCCGAAAATGCATAAGTGTATGGGGCAATTTAGCCACATTCACCTAGGCATTCCAATAGGAGAAAATTCTGAGCCGGGCAACATGCAGAACTTCACCATTCTCAAACTGCCAGTGCAGGTAAGTAGTGGAAATTGTATGTGAGTGTATGCAAAAGAGTGTGTGTGTGTGTGTGTGTGTGTGTGTGTGTGTGTGTGTGTGTGTGTGTGTGTGTGTGTGTGTGTGTGTGTGTGTGTCTGTGTGTAAAGGAAAAGTGTGTAAGTGAGTCTTTGAGTACATGTACAATGCTAATTATACTTGTGTCTGTATTATATTTCTGTCTAGGAGTGCAGGATAGCTATACCTGTGTCAAGGTATGTGGAAAGAGTGCTACATGATGTGACCTGTTGTTAGTACAGATGGCACGCTCAAGGAATAAGAGTGTTCGAGCACTGGATTAGAGGGTGCATCTTTGTGTGCATGTGTGAGTCTGAGTGTGTGTGCATGCATGCATGCTCGTGTTTGTGTGTGTGTGTGTGTGTGTGTGTGTGTGTGTGTGTGTGTGTGTGTGTGTGTGTGTGTGTGTGTGTGTGTGTGTGTGTGTGTGTGTGTGTGTGCGTGTTTGTGTATGTATGTGTGTGTGTGTGTGTGTGTGTGTCTATGAGCGTGTGTGTGTGTGCACAAGTCAGAGTGTATATGTAGAGCTAATATTTTTATATATGTATGATTGTGTGTCTGTATATCTGGAGGGAGTGTAAGAAGTCTGCTAGGTAGCAGCAATAAATATTTTGGATGACAGACCAATCAGATAAGTACCTGCGAAATCTGCTAATTGTACTTAAAAGTGTTTCACTGACATCCAAATTGTGCCTGTCTGTTAACTGCATTATTTTTGACAAGCAGAGATCACCCCAAGTCTGCAGAGTGATTTGAGAATTTGTATCTCTGATACTGACTATAAATCCCTGCCGATATTTCTACAAGTAAATAAATACCTGATCACAGCATGCTTGAATGGGGACAAGTAATTGTATACAAGTGTAATAGTTATGTACAAGCCTGGTGACACCCTCCATGACTGATACATCTATATAAAATTTATTGATTGCTATCATAATGATTAGGGACTATACAAACAATAAATTAAGTGTGTAGCATCTGACCTGATAAAAAATATTGAGCAAAAAAAAAAAAAAACTCATTACTTGCATTCATCACTGCATCTGATATTTCATTAGTTCATTAACAAAATTACTTGAATAAATTGTATTTACTAATTTATTTTATTTTATATTTATTTAGCGGGAAAGGCCGACTGGTTAGGTGCCCATTTTCAGTGGAGGCCCTGGGAGAAAAGCTCCACACACAAACATATAGTAACACAGAACATGAATTTAACATATTATACAATGGCAAAATACAGCAACCGTGGTGGTGCAGCGGTAGTGTTGTTGCCTCACAGCAAGAGGTTCTCCGGTTTGATTCTCAGCTGGAGTGCCTTCTGTGTTGAGTCTGCATGTCCTCCCTGTGGTCGAGTGGTGTTCAAAGGACATGTGTGAATGGGCATACCTTTGCTGAAGGTTGGGTGTCAGGCTGGCAACTTGGCACCATAAAAATCTACTGCCAATCATTAGTGGACTGGAATTCTGCTGTGGTGACCCCTCACTGGGAAAAGGCAAAAAAGAAAAATACATCATTAATCTGGCAGAAGATACAATATACAGAGAGATATACAGACCACAAAATATAACACTGGGATCTAAAAATCACAACATGCCAGATAAAGCCAATAAGGTCAAAATGTAAAATATTTATCTCTAAAAGTGTAATTTTTTTATATACATAAGGTGAAAGAAAGGCAGCAATTAGGAAGGTAGATAAGAGGTAGTGGAAAATATCAGAAAGACAGATGTAGTCTATGGTGATTAAGAGATTTCTTATGCTGGTAGAGAGATACTGTAGGTCATAAGTAATAACATTTAGCCAGGACTGTTATAAGAGCATAGTCATTTATTAGACAAATGATTTTTGGGCAGTTTTTTTAAAGTAGTATTAGCTGTGGATCTTATATTTTGAGGAACTGTGTTCCAGATTTTGGCTGCATATTTAGAATAAAGAAAAGTCTTCTGCAGTATTCTTAGTTTTGGTTACCTTTAATAGTGATTTATTGGTGGAGTATAAGAGACAATGATTGGAATAAGGTTCAAGTATGTTTTGCAAAGCTGGTGCTTTTTCTGGTTAGTTGAGTAATTTACGAGTCATTGTCAATTGATTATATGATGGGAGGTGTGGAAATTCTAACCAGGATCGTTGTTTTAATGCTAGACAGTGATGTGATCTATGTGTAGAGTTTATGGCAAAGTTTGCAATTTTATTATAACATGCTTCAGGTTTTCCTAAGTTTGTTTTATTGAGGTTAGTGAGTATTGGTGAGGCATAGAGGAGTGTTGCGAGAAGATGTGTTCTTGCAATGGATATGTTAGCACTATTTGTTAGGAATTATTTATTTCTATACAGGCTTCCTAGTTTTTTGTGTACCTTCTTTATTGCTTGTGATATGTACAGATCAAATCTCATGCTATTATCAATGGCAACACCTAGAAATTTTGTCTGGTTCACTGGTTTAATAATTGCATTACCTGAAGCAGTAATTGAAAACATTGGGGGGTGGTGACTGTGGTTCTAGTGGGCTGGAGGAGGATAAGTTTAGTTTTGCAAGGGTTGAGTATTAGTTGTGAGTCTGAGAGTCATGTTTCAGTTACAGAGAAGGATTTTTGTGTTATTTCTTGGAGGTGTTGTATAGTATGGGCAACACATATGAGTGTGAAATTGTCTGCATATAAGATCAGGAAAGCTAGAGAAGCAGTTGTGCAGAGATTATTTGTGAAGATATTAAAGAGAAGAGGACCAAGAATGGAGCTCTGTGGGACCCCTAATGTGACAGGAAGAAGGGAGAGAGGTCTTGTAGCCATTTTACTGCTTGCTGGCAACCCGTTAGATAGCTTTGGAACCAAGTGAGAGCAGAGGGACTGAGGTTTAGGTCAGAGAGTACTGATAGAAGTTTGGGGTGGAAGACTGTGTCAAAGGCTTTAGACATATCAAGAAAGACAGATGAGACTATTTTACCTTAACTCCTATGTAGCTCGATGGTATTAGTGAAACTCTGGAGGACAATTGTGGTGCTATAGTTAGGTCTAAATCCATGTTGAGTATAGGCTAAGAAGGAGTTAGTTGAGAGGTAGTGAAGTATTTGTATTGTGAAATAACTATGTAACAGTATGGACACAAAAACAAGATGTGCGGGTCTTCTAATCTTGTGATACCATTCCCCACTCAGGAATCATAGACAGACACAGCTATCTAGGCATCAACCCCTATGTCACTTGGTGGGTTGCAAACTGGCTCATGCGTGGGACCCACAGTGTGAAGGTAGCAGACTCCATGTCAGACTGCTAACCAGTCACGGGTGGAGTACCACAGTGTTTGGTCATGGGTCCCCTCATGTCTGTCGTGTATGCTTCTGACATCCAAAACAACACAAAGGGACCCTGGCTGACAATGTCTGCAGACAATTGAAAGGTTGGTGCTGTGTGTACATCTCCATATCATGCTGACATCTTGCATAAAGGCCCCACTGAGACATCCAACTGTTGTCAGAACACTGGCCTAAGGCTGAATGGAAAGAAATGTGTGACAATCCCATGTGGAATCAATGTGTTTACCATGAATTAGCACATTGCTAGTAATCCAATGGACACAGAAGTCTTTATAAGAGGCCTGGGAACACAGGCTGATAGTGACCTCTCTATGGCCAGCACATTGCTACTGTGGACATAAATAACTTCTATGTGGCACATCTCATAAGTATAAATAAATAAATAAATAAAATAAATAAATCTCATAAGTAAGGGTGTGTCATCCAGTAGGAAAGAGGTCAATGTTTCCCTCTACTCTCTCGTCATGAGGCCAACCAGAAGGTACAATGCCCATTTGCCATATAGCTCACTAGACACCTGCAACAACTGGGGAGGCTGCAAGTGTACCTCATAAATAGGACCATAGCCTGCAAACAACTGTTCTATATGGACAGAGTGCAATACCTCCAAGTAATCTTGGCCACATATTGGCTACTTACAAGCAATCCATGCTTGACTGACAATGCCATGTGTGGCTAGCTCTGTTAGGAATGCCATATCTAGTAAAACTCTGATCTGTATGGACCACATGCCATGGATACCTCAACCTCATTACCACAATCAACAAAACATGCTGGGGGACAGGTACATAACCCAGCGAGTGGACATGTAATGCAATATATGTGGCATACATGTCAGAGCACCTCACTGGCCTTCTTCAAGTGAAATCTGGATGAGTGGATGGGGAATTTAACTGTCACTGTGGCCATCACTCAAGTGCCAATGGTTGATAGACGCACTGGGAAAAATGTCAGGTCACATGATGCCAGGCTACTCCCATGGGCTAGGCTTATGCCCATTAACCTGGTATACACCTATGAAGACATGATCCTATGAATCTCAGTCCTGGAAAGTGTGTGTTTGTGTGTGTGTGTGTGTGTGTGTGTGTGTGTGTGTGTGTGTGTGTGTGTGTGTGTGTGTGTGTATGTGTGTGTGTGCATGCACGAGCACGTGCGCACAAGACCAGTATCCTGAGTGTGTGTGTTTGAGTGAGGAATATATCCATTGGGTGGCCAAGTATTAAAATTGTAGGCCATCGTACTCCCAGCACATGTCCTATGTTCCACTGTACGAGGGCCACTTTTTACAATAACCATAGAGGTATCTGTACACACTCTGGAGACCTATAAGCCTTGTGCTGTGTGCAGCAGCTATATAACAGTATGGAATGAGCAGCTAGAGAAACAGGGCTCTTAATTACAGTACTGGTACACTTGTGTGTGTGCATTGGTGTGCATAGCAGTGTTTGGGAGTGTGTACACTTCTGCATGACATTAGTATGAGACCTGTCACACTCACTACACCACCCATTGCCATACCTTACAAGGGCACGCAATGTTACTCACTATACATGTACTTTGAAAACTCAACACACGATGAGCTTTGTGCCACCTGTGATAACTGCATAATACTGTACTACCACTAACTAGATGAGTAAGGATTTCAAACCCAAAACTGGCAATTGTGATCGTGTGTGTGTGTGTGTGTGTGTGTGTGTGTGTGTGTGTGTGTGTGTGTGTGTGTGTGTGAGCAGTATTCTCTGTGTGTTGGATCAACACAATACCCTCTCACTACACTTACCATTGTCCACTGTACAAGAGCTGCTGATGTCAGCCACCATATCTTTAGCTGTATACACCCTTCAGCCATATAAGCTATGTGGCACATGCAAAAACTGTTATACAGACCTGTTAATTGTGTACAACTGGACCCTGGATATGACACACTCAGTGTGTTACCACACTGCCATACTTCTTCTAGGTAATGTCTGCAGGGCCCCATCCTGCTGACACACAGACACCTAGACGACAAACAGAATGCATTATGGAGACCACATTCTGTCAGCATTAATAACAACAATAATGCATCATGGCTGGACAGCTACACACTCTTGATGTGTAACCATTAAACATGCTGGCTGACAACACTTCGCACAGCATTACATTGCTAAACTGTACATAATTCACCCTGTGCATCAGACCCATATTAGCATGTCCCTGCATCGATGGTATGGATGACAGGGATGTGGCACAGGTATCATCATATGCACAGGGTGTAGTGTGGGTTTGCCAGAGGCCTAGGCTGTGCCATTTGGTTGACATCATGTGTGTGTGTTTGGGGGTTGTTCATTAAATGGGCCATGCAGAGGTGGTGTGTGTAAGTCTGGAGGTGACCTGGTGTGTAAGTCTGGAGGTGACCTGGCTGTGATGGTGATGTGTGTGAATATGGATGCACACAGTCATGCCATGTGGCTGCCCTACACAGGGGTATGTTGGACAGCTCTGGACCATACTTGGCAGCGTGTGCAGTTCACCATCTCTGGCCATGGACATGGGAACTGGGCCTTTCAGGGTACCCACTGGCATGACCAGGCACAAGGCCAGATGCAGTACTACTCCCCGATGTTGACCACTGTCTGCTGGATCAGCATCCCTGTTGGAACCAGCCAGGACCATGTGCCCATGGCCTGCTGGGATGTGGCATGGACAGCAACCCCCCTGCAGTCATGCTGCTGTACTGCCACTATATGAGGAAAAGCTGCATGGCCACCTGGAACCTCAGCAATTCATGCTGCTGTCCTGCGTCCACATGGCTGACGGACAACTCCCACCACATGCTCTATCACAGACATTCCATGTTCAAGGATTGACATTCCATGGTCAAGGATTCCCACCAACTCACCCAACTGTCTATCCATAACCTCAGCATAATAACGGTGAGAATCAGCATGATCATGGAAGTTGTCATGCATAGCAGGAAGAGTGGCATTCATTTACCTAAGAAACTGTCTTGTGTTACTTTCACTATGTGCCTGTACCTCCATGATGGTCCAGAACATGCATCTAGTGACACTTGCTGTGGCACTTTTGACAGGGGCATGACAGGCAGCAGTTTCCCTACCAGCACCCCTGCCTGTCCACCTGTGTAGGACCTCGCCTGTTATCTGGCTATGGCTGGTGTCTACAGACACACTTGCCATAGTCACCATGCTTGCCTGTCCTGTGCCACCACCCGCCAACTGTCTATCATCTATGGCTACTGGTGATGAGGTATGTGTGGGCATTGTGACTGTGTGCGGGGATGGGGTGGACAACAGTGGGGTGCCAACCAATGGCACAGATTCAGCCTCTGACAACCCTGCCTGTGCCTCACTATGGCTATCATTATTGTCAGAGTCTGCGGAGACACTGATATCAGTTCCCAAGTGAGAGGGACCCCAACCCCCATTGCCACTTGTGGGGGAAGACAATAAATGTAAATTAATACCTGTACATTATGGTTGGCTGCCACACACACAGGCACGCACACAGACACGCACACAGACATTTACAGGTGAGGTGGCACAGAGTTATTACACAGACCTCACATTACCCAAAAGGTGACATGTGTGACACTCAGCCCTCATCATCATGCATTGCAGCCATTCTCAATCTTTGTTACTAAGAATATACATCTCTGGGATGCATGAGTACTCTTAGTAGGTGATGTCCATTCCCCTAGCACACACAATATCCATGTGCACATTATTGCTGGTCACCTGTCTAGCACAGTGGCAACTACTGTAGACCATACCTCAGAACTGTACAAATCAATGAAGAATGTGTAGATGTCAGGCACATATGCTTGCTCTGGTCCTCACAAACCCTATGTGTTTGTCTGACACATTATTGGGATCATATGAGGATTGATGTCACTAATTAATGACATACATTTGATTTTCAGACCTCATCACAGGGTCTTGTATCATATATAATGAGACCACAATACTGCATTCAAACAAAATTACCCACCTTAAATGTGACATATGACCTGTGCAATCCAATTGAGAAACAAACAAATGTGTTAGTTGCAAAATATACTGAGTGAGATGTGTATGGTACAGTAGTTGCATAAGTGTGGATACCCTTAAACCAATGCTTTTTTGAAACATCTGTTAGGTGAACTACAGCAGTCTCTCTTCCTTGGAAGGGGAGTATCAGCATGGCACATCTTGTCTTGACATTATTTTGACAGTCTTCCCTGCAAAGGTCCCCCAATTCTGTCAGCTGGCAAGGGCAGCTCATGTTCACAGATGTTGGAGGTCACACGGGGGGTTTTCTATTGGTGTTAAGTCTGCTCTTTGTCTGGCCCACTGCATACCCTTGATTGTATTCAGGTGAACCCATTCTTAGGTAGCTGTGGATGTACTGTATGCTTCAGGTCATTGTCATGTTGGAAGTTGAAACCCCTCTCCATCCTCAGCCATCTTGCAGATGCTTGACAGCTTTGGCCCACATGTGAGTGTTATTTGAACTGTTCATTATTCCCTCCAACATGCCTACAGGCCTAGTTCTAGCTAATGAACAGCAACCCCAAAGCAGGGCACTGCCACCAGTGAGCTTCAACATGTGGATGGTGGTCTTCAGGTAAAGTGAGGTGTTGCTTGTGCACCACGTGTAGCTTTAGGGATAGTGGGTGTAAGTTTGAGCCTTGGTCTCATTACACCATTACACATTTCAGAACATGTCTCATTCTAAAGAAATGCTTCTGGAGCGTTTCTCCCCAGACCTCTGCTGAAAACAGGACCTGTGGAACCTAGTCGGACTTTCCCGGTCAACAAATGTTAAATAAAATAAATAAAAATAAATAAATAAATGCCTTTGGGAGACCTGGTGTTATGTTTTGCTATTTGTACACAGCCCTGCATGGTGTTTGGTGTGGGTAAATGCTTCTATCTTCTGACACTACCCCATAGGCCAGACTTATGCAGACTCCAGGCGAGTGTTGCCACATGTACTACACAACCAGTACTTGCCAGAGAGTCCTGCAAGTTCCTCAATGTTGCTGCTGTCTCTTGGCAGCCTCCCTGACCAGTACTCAGCATGTCCTTTCAACTGTTTTGGAAGGACATCTGGTTCTTTTCAACAGCACTGTTGTCCCATATTTAATCTACCTTTTGATGACTGTCTCCACTGTGTTCCATTGTATATGCAATGCTGTGTTAATGCTGTCGTACCCTACTCCTGACAGATGCCTTTCACATGTGAGATCCCTATGATGCTTTGTAAGATGTGTTCAAGCCATGGCTGGTTCTGGTACAGGCAACTAAGGAGGTGTCATGAATACACCACTCCAACAGTGGACCGTTATTCGTTGTTACATTGAGTCCCTATACTTGATGGTAGGTGTGTACCCAAGCAGAGTGAATGCTGTCAGTATATCACAAGCTGCTCCTACAATGTGTTATTTGGAAGGTGTGCACACATATGTATCCAACGTATTGCAAGGTTTGTATACACCATATTTGGTGGCCTGACATATTGTTGGGTTTTACAAGCTGGTTGTTCATGTTATGGTCACATTACAGGTTGTAAAAGGTGTGGAATGTAATATTGTTTTTTTTCATTGTATATATCAGAAACACTTAGAATCTTGACAGGGATGTGTACACTGTGGTATCCACCGCATAGGATTAATGTGTCATATATGTCCCTACCATAGCCCATTTGTCCCTCCAGTTTGTAGGTCTCTGTCCAAATGTCTTGCACTGACAGGATTATGAGGTATGCTGCAGGAATGTTACATTACCCTTCAGATAGGTCCCTGTGGTGACCACTTTGATGCACTACAGTTAACACCACCACCAGTGAGCATGGATATCAAGCAATATGGCTAGGTGTGTATTGGCAAAGCACAACAATACAATGACATACTTACCAGCTCTTCACCATAGATGTGCAGTTATGTGCATTACCAAATATCTTATCTGACATATACATGTAGCTACTTTACAGATACCACAATGCTGGATTCAGCATGATGATGTGTGCCTCCTTCACCAGGCATTATGTATGAGGTTGGTAGCATGATTCTGGACCTGCTCATAGGTTCCGTCCGGTCCCGCAGATGTTCCTGTTCATGGCCAAACATGACATCATAATGGTTGACAATAACGTCAATTATCGCAGATGTTTCTGCTGCATTGTAGGGTGGATTTCTGACATGCTGCATCCTGCCTAGAAGACATAAACAGTGAAACACATCATAGCACCTCATACATTTGTCAACAGTATGGACAGAAATTGCACATCAACAGTGGATATTTGTTGCCAGCACTTACGACTACACTATACTCCTGTAATCTATCAGCATAATATTAGCTTGCATTGCACTCCTGGCCCTGATGTGTCATATCCCTCCAATAATGGACAGTTAACTGTATAAACCTCTATTCCCCATTCATTTCTGTGTAGAGGGATAACAGTGGCCATCTTCCCTGTGGATGTGGTGTGGATGTTGCCAAGCCTGTGTTTGACTATGGTGTGTGATGGAACTGTGAGCATTTGCCCGAGTTCATGTAAGATGCAGACAGGGATGTTATTAGGCCCCATGGAGACTTGTTGTTGTTGCCTTTCATTAGGCAATATGTATCTGCTCATCCTTGATGAGGGGAGGGGTGCAGTTGATGTGCATATCTCCCTATAGGGATGGGGGGACATGGGGGTGATGTTCACACCTAACCTGTCTGATGCAGGTTGCCTATAGCCATGGCATTTGTGTATGAGGTGTCATTTAACACCAGTACAGGGTGAATTGTGTTGTTGCCTCTGAGACTGACAACATATGTGGAGAGACCCCTGTGACTGGCCTTGGCAGTGTGGATATGTGTGATTTGCACTCATAGTTAGCCTTACAAGGAGTCAACTGTGACCTTACCTACTTGTTCAGATAGAGGTGGACATGCTTCCAAATTGTTGTCTGCATCTATGTGGCCCTGTACAGCAATATACCAACCTATTATGTGGTTTGTGTATTGCTGCTGTCCACCAAAGGGGATTACTCTACCTTGGTGGAGGTGGGTTTTACAGGTTAGGTATTGTTGAGTCCATACAGTTACAGTGGATATATAAGTGTACACACCCCTGTTACAATGCCTGGACATTCTGCTATTGTAACTTGGCACCAAAATAACTCATTTCAAAACAATTTTCACTTTTAATGTGACCCATAGCCTGTACAATTTAATTGAAAACATAACAAACTGTTGTGGAGAAACATATGTAAATTGAAATCAGTACAATACTCTGGTTGCATGAGTGTGCACACCCTTAAACAGATACTTTCTGGAAGCACCTGTTGAGATAACGACAGCATTCAGTCATCTTAGGTCGAATTCTATCATCATGGCATATCTTTACTTGGTAATAGTTGCCCAGTCTTCCTTACAACAGCGTTACAAATATGTCAGTTTGCAAGGGCATCTCTTGTGCAAAGCCCTATTCAGAGGAACCACAGATTTTCTATTGGATGTAGGTCTAGCCACTGGCTGGGACATTTCCAAACTGTAATTTCCATCTGGTAGAAGCCATTGCTTTGTGGATTTGGATGTATGCTTGGGGTCATTGTCATGTTGACAGATAAAATCCCTCTTCATATTTCTAGCAGATGACTGAAGGTTTGGGGACAAAAATGGTTGGTATTTGCAACTGTTCATAATTCCCTCCATCTTGTGTAGAGGCCCAGTTCTAGATTTTGAAAAGCAACCCCACAGCATGATACTGCCACCACCATGCTTCACCAGGAGGATGGTGTTCTTTTGGTAATGCAAAGCGTTATGTTGGGCTATGCATACTTTTTGGAACTGTGGGCCACAGGTTCAACCTTGGTGTCATCAGACCATGACACATTGTCCAACATGCTTTCTGGAGATGTGATGTACTGTTTGGCAATATTTGTCCAGCCCTGGATGTTTTTCTGTGTAGCAAAAGGCTTCCATCTAGCAACCTTACCCCATAGGGGAGACATGTGGGGAATACAGAAGATTGTTGTCACATGTGTTGCACACCCAGTACTTGGCAGGCATTCCTGAAGCTCATTCAGCGTTGCTGTAGGTCCCCTGGCAGCCTCCATAGCCAGTTGTCATCTTGTCATATCATCCATTTTGGATGGACATCCAGGTGTTTGCAGTGTCACTGTTGTCCCATAACTTCTCCACTGTCTGATGATTGTCTACACTGTATTCCATGGTATATCCAATGTTGGGGACACTTTCTACTCTTCTTCTGACTGATACCTTTCCACAGTGCAATCACTTTGATGCTTTGTAAGCTCTGCAAAACATGTCTACTGCTGTAGAAGGTAACTAGGTAAATGTTAAATATATCCTACTAGGACAGTTGAACATTATTTGGGGTTAATTAGAGTCTTGTTAATTGATGACTTGTGTGTAACCAAAAAGAGAATGCTGTGATTACTGCAGGAGGAGCATCAATCAAGTAGTGGTTTATGTGTGTGCACATGTATGCAACCAGTAAATAGTACGCTTTTTATGTTTTATATTTGCTCCCCTAACAGGTTTGCTTGTTTGTCAATAGACACATCCAAGGTGGGAAATGTTTTGGAAATATTTTTTGTGGTCTCATTTGTGTAGAGTAAACAAACCTGGCATTTCAACAGGGGTGTGTACATTCTTGATATCCACTGCATGTAGGTGTTCAGATAGCTGCTTTTGGTCAGCATGGACAGAGGCATAACACAATTGCACACTTCTCCGATTACAACCTGATAATCATGCCTATTGTACTACCCATATCATTGTCATGGCAATGCAACAACCAGTACCTGTAAACAGTTATGTCTGTTGTATGCACTGAAACTGATATTACACACAAATAGAACATGCACAACTTATTTACATACATAGAGACGTAAGTTGATTGTACAGTAGGCTTTGCTATCACAGTGCTAACCTGGAGGATGTCCCACATTCATATCTAGGCAATTATGTTTCAGTGTCATTGTTAACAGGCTTGACAATGGTTTGTCTAACATAACAGAATTCTATGTAAGTGACTACAGATATCACACACACATGTGCTTATAAGACTGTATAGTTGAATAGTATGAACTCACTATATCACATGCATTTCAACACACACATCTGCAACAGTACTTTATTCTGCACATTTTCTGCATAGTTCTCTTATACTTACAAGATAAAATGTGTATCATAGTTATATGCACAAGTGACATATAGATATGTACAACATCCCAGTAGCTGGCCTAGCAGTGGCACAGTCAGTGGTGTTTGACAGACACTCCAGTAGTTGCCAAATGTCAGCTGTCCTTTCCTGGGGTGAGTCAGGGACCAGTGCTGTGATCTAAGTCACTGCAGACAGAGCCACATGCTATGGCCATCGGTGCTGTTCAGCAGTACATCAGTACAGTAAGTTTTGTTGAGACATATTCTTTCAAACTCATATTTTCCATTATTACCGACTACCTACTGCATTCAGTTACATGCTTACTTGTTTCATATACATTTTTAAGTGGATTTTTTAATATATATCTTCTGCGTTCTTCTGTTTTTATGGAGATCATTGTCTATGACAGAGGTGGTGTGAATAGATGGCAGCTTGTCTTCTGTAGGTAATGCTCATGACCATGTGATTGCCTGTGCACTAATTTTTGTTCCCCAGTTGCTAATTGCATGCAAAGCAGCTGTGTAGTTATTCAAATAGCCAATGTCATAGCAACACACACCTATAATCGAGTACTCCATGTGGGCATTGGCCCTTTCCCTTACCTGTAAGGAAGACATCCTGGAGGTGTGTGAGCTATACCTCTTACAACAAGATTTGTGGAGACAAGCCAACTAAATGATGGAGAAGATTCAAGACTTAGGAGCAGAATGTGTGCACTGCTGTTATATGGTTTGAATACTGCTAGTTTAACAGGGTTTGTCTGAACATGCTGCTTCTGCATGGGTTTCAGTCTGACAAAGTTCTGTGTCTGCATAGCTCTCAACTGTATGGCAATCCACATAATGGCCAGAGGTTTGCCTGCTATGTTTGGTCTGTTCCTCAGACAGGTGTTGTCCCTGACAAATTAGTAGCATACTCTGATGATTGCAATCAGTAAATCCTAACATCCATTTGTGTTTCTCACTTTATAGCCTTCAGAAAAGATATGTTACAACAAACCCTGTAACACCAGCAATTTTCTCGGTGTATAACAGCAATATTTCAAGTATGACTATGTTTTTGGGCCTCCGTCCCCCAATTATGTCAGACTTTGTCCAGATGTCATATAGTAGAAGATTAATAGGTATGGTCTATCATTATTTAGTGCTGTCATTCCTGCTGAGGGGAAAGGGGGGAAAACATGTGGAACTCCGTACATTCAAGAAGTTGATGTATAGAGAATGCTCTTAGTTGCCCATGTAACATACTGTATGTGGGGGAGAATAACAAGTGTTTTAAAACTGGGGTGTTAAAACATGTGAGATATATTATTGATAAGAAAGAAGATAGTTCTATAGCTGTATATTTTAATAAATCTCACCATGGGGACAGTAGTGGGTTACAAGGTACTGTTTTGGAAAAAGTCTGTTTCTCAGTTTGATCAAACAGTCATAAAAGAACAATTGTTATGTACAGAATCAATTTATATTTTTAAATGTGATACTTTATCCCCTAGGTGGTTAAATGAGGAGTGTAGTTGGAGGCTGTGTATTTAAATGTAATTAAGTGTTAATTGCTTCTTGTATTTAAGGCAAGTATTTCTTGAAAAGTTTTACCCCTTGAAGGCTGTGGCCAAGACATCAGAGTGTAATAAACTTGTCTGAATTACTGGCTGGATGTATTTCTCTTTATTATCTTCAGTCATTTTAGTTGTTTTGTTAAGAGGTCATTGTATGTCTGGCCATTGTGCATGACGTATCATGATTTTGTAGCAACATACTGTTCACTTATTATTTGGACTGTTGGGGGCAGATGTGAGTGTCATGGGTCTTTTTGTATCCAACTGTGCATGCTGACCCAGTTATGGATGGTCTATCAGCAACATATGTTTGTATTGGCATTTTGAGACATGTATGTATATATATATATATATATATATATATATATATATATATATATATATATATATATATATATATATATATATATATATATATATATATATATATATATAGGATCTGTACAGATGCCCGACTGCATCTTTCACCAAATCCCAATTTGGTGAGCATACTTGCGTGAAAGTGCTTTTCACCAAAGCAGCACTTTCGCATAAGCATGCTTGTTGTTCCAGCCATACTATGGTGCGGTAAGTGAAAATTCCCTTTTCCCCACTGTAGTGTGACCTCAGAGTGAGAATATCAAAGTGGGGGTGTAGGGGGCTTGCCCCCCATATTGGGGTGTGCAGGGGGGCTTGTCCCCCTGCATTCAAGTAGATTTTGTGTTTTTTTTTAACATACTTTAACGAAAGCATTTTTTCAATGAAAGCACTTTTGTTAAAGTGTGTTCAGTGGTAATGGATTTGGGCTTTTGATCTTGTGATCAAAAGTCCTAGATCTATATATATATATATATATATATATATATTTATATATATTTATATATGTGTGCATTTTATATATATATATATATATATATATATATATATATATATGTATATTTATATATATATATATATATATATATAGATATATAGTATATATATATATATATATATATATATATATATATATATATATATATCAGTATTTATTGGTAATATATCTACATATTGTTATACACATATTTGTACCTCCATACGTATCTCTCTCTCTCTCTCTCTCTCTCTATATATATATATATATATATATATATATACATATGTTCCTTTGTGTATATATATATATATATATATATATATATATATATATATATATATATATATATATATTTGTAGATATCAGTCCAGTCCTTCCTGATTGCACAGTGTATCTTCCCTGTTGTAAACTGGCTGTAATGCATGGTACATTTGAAATAACATCCAACAGCCCTACAGCTCAGATGGCTTAGTGGTAAATTGACAATGGTGTGTAGGGTCCTGGGTTCAAGACCAGCAAGGGTTGTGTATTTTGTTGCTAGGCAGAACAAGGGCTGTTCGGTACAGAGTGATTAAGGGAGTTTTGAATGACTTTTAGTGAGTTTTCATGGGTTTGTGTGACTGTAAGCAATGCTACTACATGGTTAAATGAATACACATTTACATACCATGTAGGCATCACTTTGCAATGCTTACCAGTGAGCAAATCTGCTTAGCATTCACATTTAAGCAATGCTTATACCTGCTAAGCATAGCTTAGCCCTGGTAACCATTGCTCATATTCCAGTCTTATAAAATAGCAGAGTAATGATATCATTTAATAAGTGTATTTAATTTTCTTTACATAACATGCTTCTATGTGCTGTCATTACAGTAGCAAGGGGTGTGACTATGCTGTATGGGACACTTGGGTATGCATGGGTAGTATCACTTTTTTTTTGGTTATCTGAGTAGTATCACATGTTGTATGCACTCACACTTGCTTGGTACACCAGCTACAGTGCACTGATTGACAAAAATAATTTAACACATATTGTATTATTAAATTAGTACTTTTAACAGTGCTTTTCCATGTAAAAGTAGATTGCAGATTGTAGTGCTTGAACAGTGCAACCCTGCATGCAAACCTCGGACTCTGAGTACTGCACTATCTTGTTCTTGTGTTTGAGCTGTATGTTTTTATGTATCTCCTGTTGGATATTAATATGATATTATTATATTATTTGTAGAGTACTATGTTTTTTGGCCATGTCATTGAGGACTACTGTCATGTAGGAATGCCATACATTTCAGTTTCAGGCTTCTATCCTTCAAATTATTATTCCTAATGCATGACCTGTTTGCTATCTACTTTCTGTATGTCTGTCCTCTGTGCAGATGTGCAGATGTCAGGTATTGCTAAGGCCATACAACTATGCAGGTGCCCACACAGTATTGTGCTGTGGGCCTGGACACTGCTGCTAGTTACAACATATGGGACATCTTTCGTGTGTGCCTTGGCCCTTTTCCTTGCCTGTGTGAGGGACATTACAGAGGTGGCGGACTAGAGATTCACTGACAGTAGGTGGGAATACTTCACAAGACAGGATATTTGGATACAGCCCAACAACATAGGGGACATATCTCCAGAATTGTGAACAGATACTATGTCATCAGTGCTGTTATACACATGTGGGTTGATAGATTGACAGGGTTTGTGCGGACATGCATTTAGTGAGTGACTGCACATCTGACAGTGATATGTCTCTGACATACTTCTCCACTGGCATGCTGTCCACAGACTGGCCACATGTTTGCCTGTTATGTTTAGTCTGTTTCCCAGACAGTTGTTGTTCTTGGAAAATCAGTCGGGGCCTCTGGGGAATGCAGTCCATAAATACTCACATCCATTCGTATTACTGATTCATATTTCTTATAAAGGATATGTTACAATAAACCCAGTAAAATCAGCAACTGTCTCAATTTATGACAGAAATATGTCCAATCTACCCCTGTGTTTGTCCCTCTGTCCCCAAATGATGTCAGGATTTCTCCAGATGTCATGCACTATGAGGCTCAGATGTATTTAGTATCATTATTTCTTGCCTTCATTCCTGCTACCTGCAGTGATGTAGTAGACCCACAGACATGTCAGGGAAGAGGCCATAGATATGAGTCCTGAGCCTATACATTCTGAGGTGAACTGTACATTTGAAAGGTCTGTGTATGTCTGGCCATTGTTAATAGACTGTCAGGATTGTGTACACAGTCATGTGTATGTGTTATTTGGGCTGTGTATGTGGGGGGGTAGATGTAAGTGTTATGGCTCTTGTTTATCTGACTGTGCATGCTGCTCAAGTTTCTGCTGGTCAATTGGCTGTATGTGTTTGTAGAGGCAGAATGAGACATGTCCTGTACCATGGTCATGATTCAGACTACATTGAGAAATGGGCCAATATTTGTAGGGCTAGTGTGTGAGTGGCAAAAAAATGATGTATTTGTTCACACAGTCCATATACACTACTGTTTACTTGACTTACCGGTATGTGACTGTGAGTGTGGTGATATTGGTTGTGGGTATGCACTTTCACACTGGTGTCTCTTTTTAAGTGCTGTTACATCCTAGTAGTGCCTGATATATTTGCAAATACATGTGTAATTACCTATAGCAGATTCGCTATTTCAATTACTTGTGCTGTTTCACTAAATATATGTTAGAGCAGACAGGAGTTTAATGCAGCAACTGTGTCAGCTTATCTATGCCAGTATTTCAGATACATCCCCATTTTCATGGCTTCCACCCACCACTTTGTCAGCCTTGGTCCAGATTCATTGCAGTAAGGGATTCTGAGCATACCTCTCAACTGGCTGGGTTGTTTCAGGATGTCCAGGTTTATTGCTCATATTTCTGGTCTGTTTTACAGATTATTCTCATTTCCCTGGTACATCACTGTGATGATATGATGATTTTTGTCAGTAAATGATGACATACATTTCATTTTCAGACCTCACATCATTCAGAATATGTATGCTGAAACAAACTGTGTCACTCTGTCAAGAAGAGTACAGGGGGACAATGACCTCTTTCTTCCTGGATGCAAAAGCGTCAGTCATGAGATGTGCCACATAGAAGGACTTTCTGACCACAGTGGCAATGTGGTGGTCCAAAGAGAGGTTGCTGTCAGCCTGTGTTCACAGATCTCTTATAATGCCTTCTGTGTTCAGGGGACTACCATCGATGTGGTAATTCATGGGAACAGGGGTTTTTCCCAAAGGGGATGACAACACATTTTTTTACATTGACCTTAACTCATTCACTCCAATGGAGCTCAGAAAGTTTTCACTGTAACTTCCAATGGGCGTAGCCTAAGCCTTTTTGCACAATCAAATTATGTTTATGTGAAAGTGTGCTATTTGGGCCATGTATCGAGGAAGTGTGGTGTCTGTCCCAAAATGCTGCTGTGACTATCTTATTAGGTTGATGAGTAGGCTGCCTGTGTGAATCTAGTGGGTACACTGATTTTTATTTTTATGAAGCTATAGAAGATCATAGAACATTACTAGGCTAATGGCCCTAGGGCCCTTACAAACCTAGCCAAGTTCTACCCTTATTTACAGGATCAGTACCTAATGCCCATGTCCAAGAGGGACACAGATGGAACACCCCAGGGTGAATTTATGGTTACCCATCCAATCATCCAGATTGCGTTTGAAGAGGGCCAATGAGGTGTTCTGTTTGATATGAAGTGGGAGTCTGTTCCATAGGTGTGGTAATCTCTGGGAGACAAATCTGTCCCTCCACAAGGTTCTGTTAATGTCACTTAGCAGTTTAAGGTCTTTAGAGCGAGTAACCCATGTACCATTTGACTTGCAGATATGCAGCATTTCCAATAAAGCAGTGTCAGAGATTGCCTTAAATGCAAGGCAGATATCACCTATGAGTAGTATGTATGAAACAGAATAAAGTGACAGTAATTTCAGATGATCCACATAGGACATGCTAAAGACCTTGAATTTTCCTCGTGAGGAACCTTTGTGGTTTATCCAATTGCTGCAGGTGCTTGGAAAAGTACATACTGAAAGGGGTGTTATACTCAATTATTGGCCCGATGAAGGAAGAGGCGGGCAGGTTATAATCTTTTTCTCAAGGCAATGCCCTTACTTATAAGAAATATAAAATGCACTTCTTACCACTGTGGAGACATTGTGAGCAAAGGGTAAGATTGCTGTCAACTTGTGTGGTCCAGTCTCTCACCACCGAGTGCATACTTAGGGTGTTGCTACTGATGTGGTAGTTGTCATCCCTTTCAGTAAAAGAGATGTTCCGGCTGATGCATTTTTTTGCATAAAGTTTAAGGCCACGACTTTAGCACCAGTCATTTGTTACAACCCTCTTGTAGGATGTTGCCATTTGGCGATTCTGTGACCGCTCCCAGTTTGTAGTCATTGGCAAATTTTGTCCGCCACAGACATTTAGTTTTTGCTTGTACTTCGGAGAAATAGATTCCAAACAATAGAGGTACCAGCATTGATCCCTGTGGAACACCACTGGTTACAGGTCTGTTGTTGTGGCTTCCCCTATTTTGACTATGTGTTCTACGAGTGAGCCAGTTAGCGACCCATCTAATGATATAAGGGTTGATACCTGGCTGGGTGAGTTTGTCAATGATACCTAAGTGGGGGATAGTGTCAAAAGCCTTGGCTAAGTCTAAGTAGGCTGTATGCATAGATTTCCCCTCATCCAGTGCATTTGTGACTGTCTCAAAGATGTCCACCAGGTCCAACAGGCATGATCTCCCTTTGACAAACCCAAACTGACTAGGGTTAAGTGTTTGGAGATTACCTTTATCTTTGTTGATAAAGCATTGGTGTAGAACTCTGCATACTTGCCAGTTCCTTCTGAGGGGGGTGCAATGAAGCTATTTATACCATCCTGTAAGAGGTTATAATCTGCTTTGGAGAAGTGTTTTGTTAGTTTAGTTACTGCTGGGGGGAGGTGTGATAGTTACTCTGAATAACACTGATTTTTAGTCTGATCTCACTAGGGAAGACCTCATTGTGGGGGTGCTACAGTGGTCCCCCATATTGATGAGTACCAGATCCAAGATGTTGGCACCCCTTGAGGGGGTGTCAACCAGCTGATTCAAGGCATTGGAGTTAACAAAGTCAAGGAACCTTTGAATAAGTGAGTCTGAGCATGAGTAATTTACCCAGTCAATGGATAGGCAGTTAAAGTTTTCCAAAACCATAGTGTTCAGATGTATCTTGATAGACTCAAGTAGAACCAAATAGGCAGAGTGAGTGTCCCGATTCATGAAGGAGGTCCTGTAGTTGACAATGACTTGAATAGGTGTCTGACTAACAGTTAATTACATCTGAAGTATCTCCAGGGAATCATACTGTTTAACCAATCTGGAGGTGAATTTATCTTTAATGTATATTGATATACTGCCACCCTTAGTTTTCACACCTTCGGTTTGTGGTCTGAATGTGTGGAAGGAGATGTAATCTGGTATGGCTGGGGTTCTCTCCACAGCCTTGGACTAGGTCTCTGTGACTGCACAAATGTCTGCATCTTCCAAGGTGAGGGCTGCTTCCAGTGAGTATAGTTTCATGTTAGCCTCCTAGCATTTAGCAGCATAACGTTGAGGTTGTTTTGAGTTTTTATGTTGGAATTTTGTCCTTGAGACCCTGTCTAAAAAGGCAATAAGAGGTGGCAAGAGCCTTAGCCAGTAGCCAAAATCCCAGGGGTGACAGATAATTATGTCCTCACATTTCAAACAAATGTTCATATCTCTTGAACCGTACGGGTTATGACAGAAGTATAAATGGCAAACTCTTCAGCACAAACTTTTTTTATAGTGGTACTATTCTTTAGGTTCTAGATTTTAAACTGAATTGTATAAGTCACAGTAAACATAGTAACTATTATATTTGTAGAATTTTGTAAACAACTTACAATTTCTCAGCAACCACTCAACTTACACATATACTGTCAGCAGCATTTTATTCATCCAGCTGAGAGCTTTCATATGAGGCTAAGGAGTTCTGTCTGTATTACTTAGATGTTGCGATATTTAGAAAAATGTGAGAATTATATATATATAAATTAATATCATAAAAATAACAGTTAATATCTATTTACCTGCTCTAGACAGAGGTAAAATATTAATTCAGTTCAGTTTGCTATTTGTAAGCTTTAAGATGAAATCGTTCTAAACCTTCTACATAGCATGGTTTTGGAATTATTGATGCAAATACGAATAAGCAATATTTGACGGTTACATGCGTCAGTAGGAGTTAACTGCAGATGCACCTGGAGGCGTCACTCGGATGTAATGAGTTAAAGCCATGACTCTGACACTAGTCATTGGTCTCAATGAGGCCTTTCTGTAGGGGGTCTATATTATAACATTGAAGTCTTAAAATTTCAAATGTTATAATATCGACCCCAATTCAGCGAATGCTTGAAATAGCGAAGCTGCAGAACACTGAATATTTTCCTAGGGAAAGTATTCGGAGGGCCATTTCTGTGGCTTCATTATTTTCTTGACTGTGGTGCAAAGGTAACGGACTGGGTTAACATAAGTGTGTGAACAGACTGAGGTAAGGTGAGTTTGTGATAGTTAGGGACCTTAGGGATAGGGAGCAGGTAAGGTGAGTGTGCGATAGTTAGGTACCTTAGGGTTAGGGAGCAGGTAAGGTGAGTGCGTGTTAGTTAGGGACCTAAGGGTTAGGGAGCGGGTAAGATAAGTGTGCGTTAGTTGGGTACCTTAGGGTTAGGGTTGGGTTAAGTTAGGTGTTTAGTGTAGGATTCTGTGAAGTGTGTATGTGTGGATTATGGATTTTGGTGTTCTTGTGCTGTGTGTGTGTGTATTCTCGGAACAGCAATTTTTTTTCCCTTGGAAAAAAATTCGCTGTTCTGAGCATTTGAGCATATCACATTTCGAGATTCCAAGGTCGTGCTTAGGGTGTTTGACATTTTGGAATTTTGATAATGTGATATAGACCCTCTGTAGGATGCCATCATCACTTGGGTAGTTAACAATAGCTCCCAACTTGCAATTGTCTGCAAACTTTGTCAGCCAGAGTCCCTTCATGTTGGCATGGAGTTCAGAGAAGTAGATACAAAACAGGAAAGGACCCAGGACTGAACCCTGTGAGACTCCACTTGTGACCGGTTGGCAGTCTGACTTGGAGTCAACTAATTTCACACCATGAATGTTATCTGTGAGGCAGGTTGCTACCAACCTAGTGATATAGGGGTTGATGCCTAGCTTAGTGAGTTTTTGCATGATTCCTAAGTGGGGAATGTTATCAAAGGCTTTGGCCAGATCAAAGTAGGCTGTATGAACCACCATGCCTTCATCCACAGCTCAGGTGACTAACTCAAAGAAGATGACCAGGTTGATTGAGCTGGCATGACCTACTCTTCACAAAACCAAACTGTGTTGGATCCTGAGTCAGGAGATTCCCATATCCCTGTTTATTAGGTCCACGATGATGCATTCCATAGCTTTGCATAACAGACCTGTCAGGCTAATGGTGCAATAGTTCCCAGGGTCTGTAGTCGCTCCTCCTTTGTACACAGGGGTGACTGCAGCAGTGCACAATATGGTCGGGCAAACTCTGAGGTGAGGCTGTGATTCAACAGGGCACACAGGTGAGCTGCCAGTTCACTCTGTAGTTCATGTAGAACACAGCCAGGGATATTGTCAGGTCCCATAGAAGCTGTATTCTTGGCCATGAACAGTGGTGTTTTAACCTGTGCAGCAGTAATACTGGGTGCCTGGCAGTGTACTCTTATTGTGATTCGTCCTTTGGTGGGTGGAGTAAAGTTGGCACTGAATCTGTTGGCCAGTATATTGGCAATATCTGTTGGTTCAGTATAGGAGGTACCATTGTGCAGTAGCTCAGAGCTAATCTTGGTTTTACCATGGAGATTCTTTACATAACTATAGGAGGCCTTGTGGTTGTCTTTACTATGTGCTGCAATTCTGTTTTCACAGCTAGATTTAGAGTATTTGATTAGGGATCCCAACTTTTTGTTGAGGCTGATAAGGGTATTTTTCCTGTCTTGGGACTTCACCTTATTCTGTATCAGTTTCCTCTTTCTGTTGTAGAGTTTCTTTATGGCAGGGGACCACCAGATTGGCTTCCTTTTTTTGGAGGAGAGCATCTTGGTTCTACTAGGTATAGCAGAATCCATGTATTTGTGTACGTGTTCATAACTATATATAACAGAACACATGAATATATGGAACCACAGTGGGAATTATAATGGCATGCAGGTGGCAACAGGCCACCAATGATAGCATTTGAACAGGGAACATTAATAGTCAAACATTTAAACATTTGTAGAACAATAGGACACATATCCCAACAGCTGGTTTGGTGAAAAACATACCCAGTGGTTTATGTGTTTAGATTATTGGTGCAGATAGGGTGGGGGAGAGAGAGAGAGAGAGATGTCAATTAACAACTGTATAGGCTTCAATTGCTCACAACTTTAATGATCATTGCTCTAATCATTACTCTCCTGATATTACCTCACTTTACACCACCCGCTGGCCTTCGGTTGGGCAGTGGTATGTTTGCACCCACTTTACAATTACAGCCTTCTTACAGCTACTTTATACCTTTTCTTACCTGGCAGACATGTGAAGGAAATTTCTGTTAACACTACCTGACTGTTTATACACATATTCACATATTCCTGACTGAAAATATGCATACAGCTTACTACCACTCACAGGATTCAAACCGTGCCTGTTTGTTCATAAAATGGAACAAAGTTTGTGTTTCATCAGAATGAGTTTTGAGAAACTGCTGTCACTCATTTGACTGTTTTCTGCACAATACTTTCTTGGTTGTATAATCTGACCTTGTGATTCTGACATTCATGCATGGCAGATAGTTCTTATACTGTGTATTCATACTTTGACATAGCACAGTCTGGAAAACACTGGTCAACACAACATTACTATTCAGGTATCAGATCTTGGTGCATGGAACATTTCATATAGTTAATCTCATGTTTTACAACTCCACAATCTTTGTCAGATGAGCCTTGATTATTTAATGCTTTCAGAGCTATAATTGTTGTGCAGAAACGGTACACATTTCAATTCATACCACCACATACCAAAGTAAATACGACAAGTCTGGGGTTTTGACTTTTATTGGCAGGTGCTACACTTTTATTGATATATACCCTGTACATCACTATTACCCTGCAAATGTCTCATTTATTCAGTACAAACAATAGCCATTTTTTAAATACTGACAGGTGACATTCTACTCCTTTCTATTTATTTGCCCTGAATACTACAAGCTAGATTTGTACTCACCAGCCTCGCAACGCAGCCTTAGCAGCCTGCTGGTGTGGGCATCAAAGTTCGTGGCCCTCTCATCTGCAGCTGTACAAGAGATAGAGAAACATTTATGCATACCTATCCATCAGATATACAGGCTGGACTTTGGAAAACACTAATTGACACGGATACTTACACACAGGTGGGACATTCCCTGCCTGTGCATCTTGGACCCACCTGTCCAAGATCTCCCTCTTCCAATGCTTCAAGTCAGCAAAGTGGTGCCATACCTGCTCACCAGTCCGAGGGATGCCAGTGGCACTGGTGAGGTCACATTCGAGACATTCCCGGGCCTCCACTTTATATTGGGAGCCCTGGTACTGGTCCTGCAGCAGTCTTCCACCATGGTTATCTACTAGGAGTCCAACCATGACCATGGACTCCTGAATGCCCCAGCGCTCCACCTGAAAGTGCACACCTTCACCAACACCAGCCTTAGTGCCTGCAGTGGGGAGCTACAACTGGTTATGGGCTGATTTCCTGGCCTTTGCTGTGCTTTGACGGTTTTGAATATGCTGAGCTAAGCTAAGCGATAGGCATACCTGCTTAATGAAAAGTTAACATTACTTAAAGGGGTAGATGCTAAGCACTGCTTACCAGTGCACAAATCTGCTTAGCTATGCTAATTATTACTAAGCATAGAAATTTAAGGAATGCTTATTCCAGCTAAGCACAGCTGAGCACAATTTAGCATTGTTCAGCTTTCATTTTATAGACTATCATTATTATTATTATCAACATTATTATTAATTATTATTATCATTATTATTAATATTATTATTATTATTATTGGTGTTATTATTATTATTATTGTATGTGCTTTCATTACATCCTTTTGTGGCTATACTGTATGGGATTTAGTTTTCGGTATGTTTTGCATATGTTATACATTTTATTTGATTATTACTCATAAGCAATGCCATGTTCTTTGATAGCAAATTATTCTCTGTAACTTTAACACTTTGAGTATCATGCCATCAGTGGAAAAGAGGTTCAGCACAGTGGGATAACTATCCTATCCTATTCACAAAACATGAATCTGAAGTAAAAATAAGATATGTTTCAGAGATGATCTATTTTAATAGCATACATGCTTTCTTTTGGTTCATTTTAATGGAGTTATTCATCTCATCTACCAAAAATATAAACCCTTATATAAACATCACTTGATACTTCAGAATCCAAGAATACTAAAGCATCTACGCCTAGGGAAAGAGCAAACCATTTCCTTATGCTTCCAGCAGACATCTTAGTGTCTCATTGTAATACAGAGATTTTCAAGCTAGCAATTCCAATGAGGTATGATTTGAAAATACACTTTTTGATTTGTCACAGACAAAGAAATTGCATGCAGCACAAAAATAATGCTGTGAGTATTTGCAGAATTAACTGTGACAAATCAAGACATCAGGGAAAAAAGCATATCACCGACAGAGGGATCATTATGTCATGTTTGTCCAGAATGTTATGATGAAATAAAGAGCCAGATTCCAAAATTTTGTGAAACTCAGTGGAATGCATTGAGTTCAGTGCAAGATTTGTGGGAAAGCAGGTAATATGATAATCTGTCACAGTATGAATATAAGACATCAGCATAATGTAGCTACATCTGATAAGCAATAATGTCAGTGCAACATCTGACATAATCTGAAACTGCATGCCAAAAAAAATGTCCATAAGTAGACATGGTCCCTTTAGCAAGGCATGTGTATAACATGTACACAAAACCAAATGTGATTGGCCAAAATATGCAGTAAAAGAAAAACAGAATATAAAGGAGCATTGACAATATCTCCAATATACTACAAGCATCCAGGATACGTTGCAGATTCCATCATAAAATACAACAGAAGAATTAAACAGTACTCTCTCTCTTATGTGTATATATATATATATATATATATATATATATATATATATATATATATATATATTGCACAATCAAATACATAAAAAATATTAATTTTGATAAGTGACATACACACAACACCAGCAGTAAATGTGGTTAGCAAAGGGTGCAGAACAACACTGGGAAACTCAAGTAACAAACATCTACCCTATGAAACACAAAAGCAGATATAGGGTGAGTCTGAAGAATAGGGTCACACAAGAGGGATGAGTGAATAGGAAGATCAGAAGGACAGTCAGGGGGGCATTGGTGTTTTTTGCAAGAATATACCTCGTTTTATTTCTGGAAAAATGGTTTGGAAAAGTCAAGGAATTTGAAGGAGGGGAAAAGGATGGGTAAAAACATATAAATATACCACACCACAGGGCAAACAAAGGTAGGGAATATACAAAAAGGACAGGTGACATACACAGACAACATATATACAGACTGCACACAGGTGCCAAGGGAAGTTAACGAATAGGGTAGGTATACATACCAGTCATGATGTACCACAATAATACATTATATATCGATGCATAAAGCAGTGATGTTGCAAACTGGGTGATAATCATAAAAAGAAGTATAACAGATGGAAGGCATGTTGCATGGAACACTAACTGGAAAAAGTCAACATTGCAGTACATGGTGAGCAAGAAACATCACCATCCAGTAGACTGTCAGCAGTGCATATATGACCAAATCAACATCAAGGCGAACTGCATACACAAACAGACATGTGGGAATTATGAAATCAGATGTCATATTGAAACCGCTAAACCTGCTGTCACTAGGCAAACATCTATGCACAAAGCCAAGCAACAATACTGCAGCACATCTGTCAAGTGGTTTCTTAATGGTCAAACATGCATGCAAACCACACAGTTGGAAAGGAGAATAGGCATGTTATCATTACAGGAATTGTTACATGCAGGGACAACAAAGATGGTGTTCAAGTATACAGTGTTGATATGTGTCATGTAATCATATCATACAAGTGGAACTTTCATAAGACTTGGCATGCATACTTCCAGCAATGGCATGCAATGTTATGCTGCCATGCAGATAGGTCATGGTGATAGGACATCAGGAAATATCAAATAAACATGACAAATTAACATCAGCAAGCCTGGCCATTGACAGATGTGCAGGAAGTGTAGAAAGTGTCATGATAGTTCATGACACACTAGTCAAGATCGCACATAGATGGAAGCAGCACAATAACAATCACAGTGCCTGGATATGAATCACACGTGTGTGACAGCCTATCATGGTGGCAGATATGTACTACAAGCACAGTACACTTACAGGCCAGTAATGCTACACAATGGTACACATAAAGAAGTGCATATGACATGCAGATGTGTAACACATAGCCATAAGTTATAAAGTAATAGAATGTGGGCACATTATGACCCAAGTAGTAATGGCAAACATATCTGAAAAAACTGTCACATAAAAACACAGGACAGGAATGCCTGGATCACACCATAATGCATGCATGCGTCCCCAGCACAATATGAACTGCAAGTGGGATATTAAAGACACAGCGAGGTGCATGCAGCAAGGGCAAGAGGTCTGATACTTATGAAGTTTGCTTAGGTGACAGGATGTAAGGTGTTTGTGTGCAAGTGACAAAAACAACACAGAATGTACAACAGGAAAACTGCATGTAGTATAGGAACACACAAAAATCAAGGTTGACTAATTACATAACATATGTACTGTTATGCCAACCTATGACAACATGTGGCACACTCACAAAGAAAGGATATAACTGTAAAAAATAATGATGTTTGGCTGTCAAAAATTCAGTATTGTGTACTTAGATATAGCACACTACAAAGGGTACTAAGATGCAGTTATATTACTAACTAACAGGGGACTGTTGTGGCATTGTGTATGAGATACAAATGTACAGCTATAACAAAAACATTGCAGGCATACTATGCATGATGATCACTTCAGAGAAATGCAAATAATTGGTATTGGCACCAAAGGTGTACATAGTGCATAAAATAAGCTGAAGGCATCTTTTGCAACAAAAATGAGGCTGAGCATGATTGTGATGCAGTGCAACTGCTATTACATATGAGAGGGTACCAACATGATAAATCACTTTTCATGTCATTTGAGTCCACTGATGCCATATAACACTGAGACAGACTACTCACAGGTATATCATCTAAGCATAAATGCCAAAAATACATTTGTACTGAACAATACTTGGAACACAAAGGCACAATGCACAGTACTCACATGGGTAGATTGCACAAGGGTAGGTCTGATACACCATTGTCTAACTTATTGCAGCTTATCTGCTGTGGCAAATACAGCAAAAATATGCACAATGCCAGCATGGTGCCAAAGATGTATGCAAAGCAGGTAACAATGTCACCCACGTGCAGATGCCCTTGCAGAAGAATAGCATCACAGTGGAACATGTGGGTAATGTCAGTAACATTAGCAGGTGGAATGGCCCACACATGCCATATGCCATCAGCTGTCAATGCAGTCATTTGATTATTGTCAATGTGAGGGCTTGTGGTCAATAGCAGACTGCAATCTGCAGAGCTCCTAGCTGTGACTTACAAGGTCAATCAGAACATAAATGACAATATTATGAACCACAGTATGCAGATTAGGCAAGTCACGGGCAGAGTTATAGGGCTAACTCTCTGTAACAGTGAATACCAACAGTGTGTGTCTGTGTAACATAATGGCTATACCGGAATTGGCACTTCTGAAAATGTATTATAATGCAGATAAATGACATGGCCTGATTAGAGTCAGATTGTGAAGCATGCATCACAAAGTAGATAGTAAAAGCCTGACAGCAATATGGTTAATGCTGCAGAAATATTTGCATATATGTGAAAGAAACCCTAATTGCCAATACATCATGCTGGCAGCATGACAAGTGTAGAATACACAGGCAATACTTACAGTCCAGATGCTTCACTCTGATTGGGTCAAACATCATGGATGATCTCTCTAGTGATCTCTCAGAAAGAGTCATGCATGGTCCATGCCGTGTCCTGGAAAAGTGTGCATATAAGATCCTGCATCTATGTCTGTAACACATTACTAACAACATCTCAGATCTGGTCCCTCAACTCTTTTGGCAGTGTTGATGGAGATCTTCACCATCACTTAGCTGGAATGATGACCACTGATGCTCCCATTACAATCATCATGATCATCACTTTGCTGTCCTCTCTGAATCTCAGACTTGGAATCCACTGGCAGAGGTCAAGCTTGTCAATACAGTCTCCTTTTGAAGGATAGGCTGGCTCAGGTCCTGGACTCTGTAACACGATAACATAAATCAGTCACATTGCATGAACATGCCATGACAGTACCAACTAATATTAAAATGTATGCCAATATACCATTTTCTACATGTGTACAGTGTTGAATTACCAGTTTCATGGGATGTGTACATATTCTGAGCACTCTCCCTTCTGTACATGTGATGTAACAATGTGAAATGTATTAAACAATACACATTGTGCTGTTACATCTGTCAGACTGATAAGGAAAACACATGTGCAAGACAGCATTGTCAGATGTATTATAGGCATCAAAGTTCAGGAACAGGTCCAACAACAGCCAGTCAGATGAGCAAAGAACATACATGATGTTTTGTAGTTGAGACTGTTTGGTCTGTCAACAGTACAAATGTGTTAGACACCCTATCACTACTATCATGCGTATTGCACATGTAACAGGATACAGCGATGAGATGTCATGTAATGTGCTGTTACATCACTTACACTGGCTGGCACACAAATACACACACACACACACACACACACACACACACACACACACACACACACACACACACACACACACACACACAAACACACACACACACACAGTAAAATGGACCTAGCACTAATTTAAATTCACAGGCAAAGAATAGTATATTTAGTTGTATCACAAGTATGTAAGTCACAGTCAGTAAAGGTGTACACAAAGGTATGAAAACATTAGTAAACAATGTCAGCAGCAGCATATAATTTAAATATGACATAACAAGTAAACACACACATCAGTATAATCACAGATCTCTGATGTTTGCTGAACAGGTACGATGATTGGCATATATGAGTACTGTCATGTTATACTAAATCTAACTGTACGGGATGACATGACTGACAGACCTCGATGCTTTGCCAGAGATGGCCTGCATCTGTTACCCCTTCATTTCCGGATAGTTGCTAAGGCTCTTGCCACCCCTACAGTGCCTTTTTTATGTGATGTTCCAAAGACTAAATTATCATAATTTGTGTGTGTGTGTGTGTGTGTGTGTGTGTGTGTGTGTGTGTCTTTTGGCTTTTCCCAGTTAGGGGTTGCCACAGTGGAACTCCGGTCCGCTAATGATTAGCAGTAGATTTTTACATGCCGAGTTGCCGGCCCTGACCCACAACCTTCAACGAAGGTATGCTCATTCACGCATGTCTCCACACAGAAGACGCTCTAGCTGAGAATTGAACAGGACAACGTCTTACTGTGAGGTGACAACGCTACTGCAGCACCAAGACTAAATTATCACAATAACAGGTACAAATAAATGCAATCTGAGGGTTATGCTGCTCAGGGCGAGAAGTTTAAATCTCAAGATGCACTTGCTCGAAGCACTCCTCAAAGTGGAGAACATTGTCATTTGTGCTGTACCTGGCTTAAAGCAGCAGAAAGCACCTCTGCACTATCAGGCTATATCACATTCCACACCTTTTGGCCCCAGAACATGGACCGAAGCTCCAAATTTGGCAGTGTCCCCATATTCATAAAGGATATCAACACCTCCAGACTAGTAGCCCAACATAACACATCTGAGATACTTCAGGTACAACTAACATTGGATAAGATGGCGATTCAGGTCATAGCCTGCTATAGCTCCCCAACCATGTCCCAAGACTTTCACTCCATGTTCCTAAAAGTTCCTTGAAACTATTAGGGTCCAACCCAACATTCTCATACTAGGTGACTTCAACTACACTTCATCAACTGGGAAAACTTCTCATGTACCAATACACTGGCCCATCACTTCCTGGAATTCATCAATTCCAATGCCCTGGACCAGCTCATTCTTACCCCCACTAGAGGAAGCAATATCTTTGACCTGGTTATTACTAACATGGGCAACTGTTGCTCTACACCAATAGTCAATTCCTCCCTGGTTAGATCCGACCACAAACTAATCACCATGGAAATCCACATCTCACCCACACCCCCCACAAATGTAACCACCATGGAAAACTTCTCCAAAGCTGACTTTGGGCTCCTAAAAACAGAGGTGGCTAACTTCATGGCACCCACGTCAATGGAAAATAGATGCATGATTGCTGGATCATACACCAATGAATTGTATGAAAATGTGGATAAATGCATGGAACTAGCCATACCCAACAGAACCAAGATGCTCTCCTCCAAAAAAAGGAAGCAAATCTGGTGGTTCCCTGTCATTAATAAACTCTACAACAGAAGGAAGAAACTATTGCAGAAAAATGTGAAGTCCCAAGACTAGATACACTCATTATTAGCCTCAACAACAAGCTGATATCCCTCATCAAAACCTCTAAAGCCAGCTATGAAGGCAAAAGTGCGTCCAACACTAAAAACAACCACAAAGCCTTCTATAGTTATATCAAGAATCTCCATGGCAATACCCTTACTCTGAGGTACTGCACAATGGTACCTCCAATACTGAGCCAACAGATATTGCCAACATACTGTCAGACAGATTCAGTGCCAAATTTACCCGTCTCCCTCCCCCTAAAGAACTAATCACAATACTGGAGGAATGCCAGGCACCCAGCATTACTGCAGCACAGGTTAAAGCTGCCTTGTTCAAGTCCAAGAATACAACTTCCATGGGACCCAACATTATCCCTGGATGTGTTCTACATGAACTACAAAATGAACTGGCACCACAACTGTGTGCCCTGCTCTATCACAGCCTCACCTCGGGCTGTGT